>NW_024570766.1:0-21654 GCF_018345385.1 Vulpes lagopus | reverse complement strand
TCAAGAAATACGAGAGAGTACAGGGGCTCAGGTTCAGGTGGCAGGGGATATGCTCCCAACTCAACTGAGCGGGCCATCACTATTGCTGGCATTCCGCAATCCATCATTGAGTGTGTGAAACAGATCTGCGTGGTCATGTTGGAGTCCCCCCCCGAAGGGCGTGACCATCCCGTACCGGCCCAAGCCGTCCAGTTCTCCAGTCATCTTTGCAGGTGGTCAGGACAGGTACAGCACAGGCAGCGACAGTGCGAGCTTTCCCCACACCACCCCGTCCATGTGCCTCAACCCTGACCTGGAGGGACCACCTCTAGAGGCCTATACCATTCAAGGACAGTATGCCATTCCACAGCCAGATTTGACCAAGCTGCACCAGTTGGCAATGCAACAGTCTCATTTTCCCATGACGCATGGCAACACCGGATTCAGTGGCATTGAATCCAGCTCTCCAGAGGTGAAAGGCTATTGGGGTTTGGATGCATCTGCTCAGACTACTTCTCATGAACTCACCATTCCAAACGATTTGATTGGCTGCATAATCAGGCGTCAAGGCACCAAAATCAATGAGATCCGTCAGATGTCTGGGGCGCAGATCAAAATTGCGAACCCAGTGGAAGGATCTACTGATAGGCAGGTTACCATCACTGGATCTGCTGCCAGCATTAGCCTGGCTCAATATCTAATCAATGTCAGGCTTTCCTCGGAGACGGGTGGCATGGGGAGCAGCTAGAACAATGCAGATTCATCCATAATCCCTTTCTGCTGTTCACCACCACCCATGATCCATCTGTGTAGTTTCTGAACAGTCAGCGATTCCAGGTTTTAAATAGTTTGTAAATTTTCAGTTTCTACACACTTTATCATCCACTCGTGATTTTTTAATTAAAGCGTTTTAATTCCTTTCTCTGTTCAGCTGTTAATGCTGAGATCCATATTTAGTTTTATAAGCTTCTCCCCCCCCCTTTTTTTGGCTCATGAATTTTTCTGTTTGTCATGGAAATGTAAGAGTGGAATATTAATACATTTCAGTTTAGTTCTGTAATGTCAGGAATTTTTCAAAAAAATTAAAAGATGGACTGGAGCTTTTTCTTTGTGAATAGAATAGAATGTGTTTTTTTTTTTTCGTGATTAATTTTAGTGTTATCTGTCAAATACTTTCAGTTGAAAAAAAATGGCGAAGAGGGCTGGCCATCATCCTGCACCAGGATTGCCTGCTGCTGCTGCAGTTACTAAGGGAAGAATCACCAGCACTGCTAGTGTCTCACTTGTGGCAAACCTCACCGAAGGTCGGATGACCTCTGCAAGACTTGAGGACAATAGAAGGGCAGTCCTGGCTCTTTCCTCCAATTTTTCCCTGCCTGGGTCAGGTGTACCAGCTGGGAAGTCGCTCACTGCTTCCAGTACTACGATCTAGCCAGCCGTGTGGATTGGATTCGATTGGATTGGAACCAAGTTTTCTTACCCTGTATCACCTAGAGTAGAAACACCACAGGCTTTAAGAAGTTTTCAAAACAACAACAAGTTTTCCAGTGGGATGGACTCGAGGGGCTGGAGAACCCTCTTAACCAGCAAAACCAGATTCTCGTGGTTAAAGAGCACAGGGGAAGCACTAGCTGGTGGAGGGGAAGAGTGCTGCCTAAGGTGGCCAGAAATCCAAGAGGTTTCACCTGCCTCTGGGTGGAGAGGAGGGCAGATATTGGTTGCTGGAGGAAAGGCCTCTCCCTCCCCTTTTACCTGCCAATTAACAGACGCTAGAGAAATTCAATTCTTTATTAGAACTCTTTAGATCAATGTTCCCTCCACCATTTAGCGGCCGTGAAGCTATTAGAGGGGCTACAGAAGTATGACATTGATGATAATGAAATTGATGAAAATGATATAAAGTTTTTTTTAAGACATGGTGTTGAGGGAAGCACTGATGCCAAAGATGATTTATGTCTAAGTGAGTCGGATAAGACAGATGCTAGAATGAGAGCTTATAAGAAAATTGTTGAATTGAGACACCTGCTGGATATTGCTGAGAGCAACTATAAACACTTGGGAGGGATAACAGAAGAAGATCTAAAGCAGAAGAAAGAACAGCTCGAGTCTGAAAAGACTATCAAGGAGCTGCAGGGCCAGCTGGAGTACGAACGGCTCGGAGAGAAAAATTAGAAGGTCAGCTGGATGAATATCGTGCAGAGGTGGATCAACTCAGGGAGACACTGGAAAAGATTCAGGTTCCCAACTTTGCTGTGGAAGATGACTCTTCTTGTGAGTCAAGCAAAGAGAAGAGGCAAATAAAGAAAAAGGTGTCTTCTGGGGGAGTTTTTGTGAGAAGGTACTAATCAGTGAAATAACTTTAAATAAACTTGCTTGATTTTTCTTTTATTTTTAAAAAAAGGACATTGCAAACGTCCTTGTTCAATGAGAGTGTAGCTCATTCCTAGCTCCCATCAAAGTGTCTAGCAATCATCTGCCTGCAAAGCATACACACTTCCGAGAGTTGGGCTTATGGACTGTCCCTCCCACATCCTGCCTGCACGTACACCGCGCTCCTAACAGGCCTAGCCCCGATGCGTGCCTGAAGTGTTGTGAGAGGTAAGTGGAAAGTCCCGGCCCACAAGACTAGTGCATCCAAGCTCAACCCAGCGATTTCCTAGTATTTCCTGTGTGAGCCAGGTGCGACATCCTAAGTGCCATACGAGAGAAGCTAGCTGAACACCTTGTCCGAAAGCAACTTACTTCGGAGAGTTGAGCTCACCCTCAGTCCCTCACAGTTGCACACTGCCTGCAGAAAGAGTTTCCAACATCTGCACCACAGCCGTTTGTCAGAGGCTTGTGAGACGCAAGTGGAATAAGCAGACCTGGAGGGTGTCTCCAGCTGCAGTGGAGTGGTATTCTGGGTACCTCCTGGCTTAGAACACTGTTACGTTCTCAGTGCCCGAGGAACGCAGCTAGTTGAAAGCTGGCTTGTAGGCGTGCTTCCTTGTGCGAGCTGAGTTCAGGGCAGGACCCTCCCGCATTCTGACTGCCCGTAGACGTAGGTCCCAGCATCCTTATGTTAGGTGCCGGAAGAGGTTGTGTGAAGAGCATGTGGAAGTGACAGGATTCTCCTCAGGTGTATCTGATCTCAATGCAGACATTGCAAACGTCCTTGTTCAATGAGAGTGTAGCTCGGTCCTAGCTCCCATCAAAGTGTCTAGCAGACATCTGCCTGCAAAGCATACACACTTCCGAGAGTTGGGCTTATGGACTGTCCCTCCCACATCCTGCCTGCACGTACACCGCGCTCCTAACAGGCCTAGCCCCGATGCGTGCCTGAAGTGTTGTGAGAGGTAAGTGGAAAGTCCCGGCCCACAAGACTAGTGCATCCAAGCTCAACCCAGCGATTTCCTAGTATTTCCTGTGTGAGCCAGGTGCTACATCCTAAGTGCCATACGAGAGAAGCTAGCTGAACGCCTTGTCCGAAAAGCAACTTACTTCGGAGAGTTGAGCTCACCCTCAGTCCCTCACAGTTGCACACTGCCTGCAGAAAGAGTTTCCAACATCTGCACCACAGCCGTTTGTCAGAGGCTTGTGAGACGCAAGTGGAATAAGCAGACCTGGAGGGTGTCTCCAGCTGCAGTGGAGTGGTATTCTGGGTACCTCCTGGCTTAGAACACTGTTACGTTCTCAGTGCCCGAGGAACGCAGCTAGTTGAAAGCTGGCTTGTAGGCGTGCTTCCTTGTGCGAGCTGAGTTCAGGGCAGGACCCTCCCGCATTCTGACTGCCCGTAGACGTAGGTCCCAGCATCCTTATGTTAGGTGCCGGAAGAGGTTGTGTGAAGAGCATGTGGAAGTGACAGGATTCTCCTCAGGTGTATCTGATCTCAATGCAGACATTGCAAACGTCCTTGTTCAATGAGAGTGTAGCTCGGTCCTAGCTCCCATCAAAGTGTCTAGCAGACATCTGCCTGCAAAGCATACACACTTCCGAGAGTTGGGCTTATGGACTGTCCCTCCCACATCCTGCCTGCACGTACACCGCGCTCCTAACAGGCCTAGCCCCGATGCGTGCCTGAAGTGTTGTGAGAGGTAAGTGGAAAGTCCCGGCCCACAAGACTAGTGCATCCAAGCTCAACCCAGCGATTTCCTAGTATTTCCTGTGTGAGCCAGGTGCGACATCCTAAGTGCCATACGAGAGAAGCTAGCTGAACGCCTTGTCCGAAAGCAACTTACTTCGGAGAGTTGAGCTCACCCTCAGTCCCTCACAGTTGCACACTGCCTGCAGAAAGAGTTTCCAACATCTGCACCACAGCCGTTTGTCAGAGGCTTGTGAGACGCAAGTGGAATAAGCAGACCTGGAGGGTGTCTCCAGCTGCAGTGGAGTGGTATTCTGGGTACCTCCTGGCTTAGAACACTGTTACGTTCTCAGTGCCCGAGGAACGCAGCTAGTTGAAAGCTGGCTTGTAGGCGTGCTTCCTTGTGCGAGCTGAGTTCAGGGCAGGACCCTCCCGCATTCTGACTGCCCGTAGATGTAGGTCCCAGCATCCTTATGTTAGGTGCTGGAAGGGGTTGTGTGAAGAGCATGTGGAAGTTACAGGATTCTCCTCAAGTGTATCTGATCTCAATGCAGACATTGCAAACGTCCTTGTTCAATGAGAGTGTAGCTCGGTCCTAGCTCCCATCAAAGTGTCTAGCATGGGTGGGGCCACAGAGGGAGGACAGGGCGAGCTTGTGGGTTTGGGTCCTGACGCCCTCCACCCACCCCGGGGTCTCTTTCCCCCTTCCTCCTCCTCCTCCTCCACCCCCCCTTCCTCCTCCACCCGCCCGTGGTGCCCCCCTCACCTTCCCGCTCGCCCCTATTGTTCCGCCCCCGGCCTTCCGCCCTTCCCCTTCCCTCCCGCTCCCCTTTTCCCCTCAGTTGCCTCGCGCCCGCAGTTTTTGGCTTTCACCCCCACCAGTGACCAAAGACTTGACCACTCAAAGTCCAGCTCCCCGGAACACTGCTCGACATGGACACCGGTGTGATGGAAGGTGGATTAAATGTCACTCTCCATCCGGCTACTTATGCATGAAAAGGAAGTTGGCAGTATCATCGGAAAGAAAGGAGAATCAGTTAAGAAGATGCGTGAGGAGAGTGGTGCACGTATCAACATCTCAGAAGGGAATTGTCCTGAGAGAATTATCACTTTGGCTGGACCCACTAACGCCATCTTCAAAGCCTTCGCTATGATCATTGACAAACTGGAAGAGGACATCAGCAGCTCTATGACCAATAGCACAGCTGCCAGTAGACCCCCAGTTACCCTGAGGCTGGTGGTCCCTGCTAGTCAGTGTGGCTCTCTCATTGGGAAAGGTGGTTGCAAGATCAAGGAAATACGAGAGAGTACAGGGGCTCAGGTTCAGGTGGCAGGGGATATGCTCCCCAACTCAACTGAGCGGGCCATCACTATTGCTGGCATTCCGCAATCCATCATTGAGTGTGTGAAACAGATCTGCGTGGTCATGTTGGAGTCCCCCCCGAAGGGCGTGACCATCCCGTACCGGCCCAAGCCGTCCAGTTCTCCAGTCATCTTTGCAGGTGGTCAGGACAGGTACAGCACAGGCAGCGACAGTGCGAGCTTTCCCCACACCACCCCGTCCATGTGCCTCAACCCTGACCTGGAGGGACCACCTCTAGAGGCCTATACCATTCAAGGACAGTATGCCATTCCACAGCCAGATTTGACCAAGCTGCACCAGTTGGCAATGCAACAGTCTCATTTTCCCATGACGCATGGCAACACCGGATTCAGTGGCATTGAATCCAGCTCTCCAGAGGTGAAAGGCTATTGGGGTTTGGATGCATCTGCTCAGACTACTTCTCATGAACTCACCATTCCAAACGATTTGATTGGCTGCATAATCAGGCGTCAAGGCACCAAAATCAATGAGATCCGTCAGATGTCTGGGGCGCAGATCAAAATTGCGAACCCAGTGGAAGGATCTACTGATAGGCAGGTTACCATCACTGGATCTGCTGCCAGCATTAGCCTGGCTCAATATCTAATCAATGTCAGGCTTTCCTCGGAGACGGGTGGCATGGGGAGCAGCTAGAACAATGCAGATTCATCCATAATCCCTTTCTGCTGTTCACCACCACCCATGATCCATCTGTGTAGTTTCTGAACAGTCAGCGATTCCAGGTTTTAAATAGTTTGTAAATTTTCAGTTTCTACACACTTTATCATCCACTCGTGATTTTTTAATTAAAGCGTTTTAATTCCTTTCTCTGTTCAGCTGTTAATGCTGAGATCCATATTTAGTTTTATAAGCTTCTCCCCCCCCCTTTTTTTGGCTCATGAATTTTTCTGTTTGTCATGGAAATGTAAGAGTGGAATATTAATACATTTCAGTTTAGTTCTGTAATGTCAGGAATTTTTCAAAAAAATTAAAAGATGGACTGGAGCTTTTTCTTTGTGAATAGAATAGAATGTGTTTTTTTTTTTCGTGATTAATTTTAGTGTTATCTGTCAAATACTTTCAGTTGAAAAAAAATGGCGAAGAGGGCTGGCCATCATCCTGCACCAGGATTGCCTGCTGCTGCTGCAGTTACTAAGGGAAGAATCACCAGCACTGCTAGTGTCTCACTTGTGGCAAACCTCACCGAAGGTCGGATGACCTCTGCAAGACTTGAGGACAATAGAAGGGCAGTCCTGGCTCTTTCCTCCAATTTTTCCCTGCCTGGGTCAGGTGTACCAGCTGGGAAGTCGCTCACTGCTTCCAGTACTACGATCTAGCCAGCCGTGTGGATTGGATTCGATTGGATTGGAACCAAGTTTTCTTACCCTGTATCACCTAGAGTAGAAACACCACAGGCTTTAAGAAGTTTTCAAAACAACAACAAGTTTTCCAGTGGGATGGACTCGAGGGGCTGGAGAACCCTCTTAACCAGCAAAACCAGATTCTTGTGGTTAAAGAGCACAGGGGAAGCACTAGCTGGTGGAGGGGAAGAGTGCTGCCTAAGGTGGCCAGAAATCCAAGAGGTTTCACCTGCCTCTGGGTGGAGAGGAGGGCAGATATTGGTTGCTGGAGGAAAGGCCTCTCCCTCCCCTTTTACCTGCCAATTAACAGACGCTAGAGAAATTCAATTCTTTATTAGAACTCTTTAGATCAATGTTCCCTCCACCATTTAGCGGCCGTGAAGCTATTAGAGGGGCTACAGAAGTATGACATTGATGATAATGAAATTGATGAAAATGATATAAAGTTTTTTTTAAGACATGGTGTTGAGGGAAGCACTGATGCCAAAGATGATTTATGTCTAAGTGAGTCGGATAAGACAGATGCTAGAATGAGAGCTTATAAGAAAATTGTTGAATTGAGACACCTGCTGGATATTGCTGAGAGCAACTATAAACACTTGGGAGGGATAACAGAAGAAGATCTAAAGCAGAAGAAAGAACAGCTCGAGTCTGAAAAGACTATCAAGGAGCTGCAGGGCCAGCTGGAGTACGAACGGCTCTGGAGAGAAAAATTAGAAGGTCAGCTGGATGAATATCGTGCAGAGGTGGATCAACTCAGGGAGACACTGGAAAAGATTCAGGTTCCCAACTTTGCTGTGGAAGATGACTCTTCTTGTGAGTCAAGCAAAGAGAAGAGGCAAATAAAGAAAAAGGTGTCTTCTGGGGGAGTTTTTGTGAGAAGGAACTAATCAGTGAAATAACTTTAAATAAACTTGCTTGATTTTTCTTTTATTTTTAAAAAAGGACATTGCAAACGTCCTTGTTCAATGAGAGTGTAGCTCATTCGTAGCTCCCATCAAAGTGTCTAGCAATCATCTGCCTGCAAAACATACACACTTCCGAGAGTTGGGCTTATGGACTGTCCCTCCCACATCCTGCCTGCACGTACACCGTGCTCCTAACAGGCCAAGCCCCGATGCGTGCCTGAAGTGTTGTGAGAGGTAAGTGGAAGGTCCCGGCCCACAAGACTAGTGCATCCAAGCTCAGCCCAGCGATTTCCAATATTTCCTGTGTGAGCCAGGTGCGACATCCTAAGTACCATACGAGAGAAGCTAGCTGAACATCCTTGTCCGAAAGCAACTTACTTCGGAGAGTTGAGCTGACCCTCAGTCCCTCACAGTTGCACACTGCCTGCAGAAAGAGTTTCCAACATCTGCACCACAGCCGTTTGTCAGAGGCTTGTGAGACGCAAGGGGAATAAGCAGACCTGGAGGGTGTCTCCAGCTGCAGTAGAGTGGTATTCTGGGTACCTCCTGCCTTAGACACTGTTACGTTCTCAGTGTCCGAGGAACGCAGCTAGTTGAAAGCTGGCTTGTAGGCGTGCTTCCTTGTGCGAGCTGAGTTCAGGGCAGGACCCTCCCGCATTCTGACTGCCCGTAGACGTAGGTCCCAGCATCCTTATGTTAGGTGCCGGAAGAGGTTGTGTGAAGAGCATGTGGAAGTGACAGGATTCTCCTCAGGTGTATCTGATCTCAATGCAGACATTGCAAACGTCCTTGTTCAATGAGAGTGTAGCTCGGTCCTAGCTCCCATCAAAGTGTCTAGCAGACATCTGCCTGCAAAGCATACACACTTCCGAGAGTTGGGCTTATGGACTGTCCCTCCCACATCCTGCCTGCACGTACACCGCGCTCCTAACAGGCCTAGCCCCGATGCGTGCCTGAAGTGTTGTGAGAGGTAAGTGGAAAGTCCCGGCCCACAAGACTAGTGCATCCAAGCTCAACCCAGCGATTTCCTAGTATTTCCTGTGTGAGCCAGGTGCGACATCCTAAGTGCCATACGAGAGAAGCTAGCTGAACGCCTTGTCCGAAAGCAACTTACTTCGGAGAGTTGAGCTCACCCTCAGTCCCTCACAGTTGCACACTGCCTGCAGAAAGAGTTTCCAACATCTGCACCACAGCCGTTTGTCAGAGGCTTGTGAGACGCAAGTGGAATAAGCAGACCTGGAGGGTGTCTCCAGCTGCAGTGGAGTGGTATTCTGGGTACCTCCTGGCTTAGAACACTGTTACGTTCTCAGTGCCCGAGGAACGCAGCTAGTTGAAAGCTGGCTTGTAGGCGTGCTTCCTTGTGCGAGCTGAGTTCAGGGCAGGACCCTCCCGCATTCTGACTGCCCGTAGACGTAGGTCCCAGCATCCTTATGTTAGGTGCCGGAAGAGGTTGTGTGAAGAGCATGTGGAAGTGACAGGATTCTCCTCAGGTGTATCTGATCTCAATGCAGACATTGCAAACGTCCTTGTTCAATGAGAGTGTAGCTCGGTCCTAGCTCCCATCAAAGTGTCTAGCAGACATCTGCCTGCAAAGCATACACACTTCCGAGAGTTGGGCTTATGGACTGTCCCTCCCACATCCTGCCTGCACGTACACCGCGCTCCTAACAGGCCTAGCCCCGATGCGTGCCTGAAGTGTTGTGAGAGGTAAGTGGAAAGTCCCGGCCCACAAGACTAGTGCATCCAAGCTCAACCCAGCGATTTCCTAGTATTTCCTGTGTGAGCCAGGTGCTACATCCTAAGTGCCATACGAGAGAAGCTAGCTGAACGCCTTGTCCGAAAGCAACTTACTTCGGAGAGTTGAGCTCACCCTCAGTCCCTCACAGTTGCACACTGCCTGCAGAAAGAGTTTCCAACATCTGCACCACAGCCGTTTGTCAGAGGCTTGTGAGACGCAAGTGGAATAAGCAGACCTGGAGGGTGTCTCCAGCTGCAGTGGAGTGGTATTCTGGGTACCTCCTGGCTTAGAACACTGTTACGTTCTCAGTGCCCGAGGAACGCAGCTAGTTGAAAGCTGGCTTGTAGGCGTGCTTCCTTGTGCGAGCTGAGTTCAGGGCAGGACCCTCCCGCATTCTGACTGCCCGTAGACGTAGGTCCCAGCATCCTTATGTTAGGTGCCGGAAGAGGTTGTGTGAAGAGCATGTGGAAGTGACAGGATTCTCCTCAGGTGTATCTGATCTCAATGCAGACATTGCAAACGTCCTTGTTCAATGAGAGTGTAGCTCGGTCCTAGCTCCCATCAAAGTGTCTAGCAGACATCTGCCTGCAAAGCATACACACTTCCGAGAGTTGGGCTTATGGACTGTCCCTCCCACATCCTGCCTGCACGTACACCGCGCTCCTAACAGGCCTAGCCCCGATGCGTGCCTGAAGTGTTGTGAGAGGTAAGTGGAAAGTCCCGGCCCACAAGACTAGTGCATCCAAGCTCAACCCAGCGATTTCCTAGTATTTCCTGTGTGAGCCAGGTGCGACATCCTAAGTGCCATACGAGAGAAGCTAGCTGAACGCCTTGTCCGAAAGCAACTTACTTCGGAGAGTTGAGCTCACCCTCAGTCCCTCACAGTTGCACACTGCCTGCAGAAAGAGTTTCCAACATCTGCACCACAGCCGTTTGTCAGAGGCTTGTGAGACGCAAGTGGAATAAGCAGACCTGGAGGGTGTCTCCAGCTGCAGTGGAGTGGTATTCTGGGTACCTCCTGGCTTAGAACACTGTTACGTTCTCAGTGCCCGAGGAACGCAGCTAGTTGAAAGCTGGCTTGTAGGCGTGCTTCCTTGTGCGAGCTGAGTTCAGGGCAGGACCCTCCCGCATTCTGACTGCCCGTAGACGTAGGTCCCAGCATCCTTATGTTAGGTGCCGGAAGAGGTTGTGTGAAGAGCATGTGGAAGTGACAGGATTCTCCTCAGGTGTATCTGATCTCAATGCAGACATTGCAAACGTCCTTGTTCAATGAGAGTGTAGCTCGGTCCTAGCTCCCATCAAAGTGTCTAGCAGACATCTGCCTGCAAAGCATACACACTTCCGAGAGTTGGGCTTATGGACTGTCCCTCCCACATCCTGCCTGCACGTACACCGCGCTCCTAACAGGCCTAGCCCCGATGCGTGCCTGAAGTGTTGTGAGAGGTAAGTGGAAAGTCCCGGCCCACAAGACTAGTGCATCCAAGCTCAACCCAGCGATTTCCTAGTATTTCCTGTGTGAGCCAGGTGCTACATCCTAAGTGCCATACGAGAGAAGCTAGCTGAACGCCTTGTCCGAAAGCAACTTACTTCGGAGAGTTGAGCTCACCCTCAGTCCCTCACAGTTGCACACTGCCTGCAGAAAGAGTTTCCAACATCTACACCACAGCCGTTTGTCAGAGGCTTGTGAGACGCAAGTGGAATAAGCAGACCTGGAGGGTGTCTCCAGCTGCAGTGGAGTGGTATTCTGGGTACCTCCTGGCTTAGAACACTGTTACGTTCTCAGTGCCCGAGGAACGCAGCTAGTTGAAAGCTGGCTTGTAGGCGTGCTTCCTTGTGCGAGCTGAGTTCAGGGCAGGACCCTCCCGAATTCTGACTGCCCATAGATGTAGGTCCCAGCATCCTTATGTTAGGTGCCGGAAGAGGTTGTGTGAAGAGCATGTGGAAGTGACAGGATTCTCCTCAAGTGTATCTGATCTCAATGCAGACATTGCAAACGTCCTTGTTCAATGAGAGTGTAGCTCGGTCCTAGCTCCCATCAAATTGTCTAGCAGACATCTGCGTGCAAAGCATACACACTTCCGAGAGTTGGGCTTATGGACTGTCCCTCCCACATCCTGCCTGCACGTACACCGCGCTCCTAACAGGCCTAGCCCCGATGCGTGCCTGAAGTGTTGTGAGAGGTAAGTGGAAAGTCCCGGCCCACAAGACTAGTGCATCCAAGCTCAACCCAGCGATTTCCTAGTATTTCCTGTGTGAGCCAGGTGCGACATCCTAAGTGCCATACGAGAGAAGCTAGCTGAACGCCTTGTCCGAAAAGCAACTTACTTCGGAGAGTTGAGCTCACCCTCAGTCCCTCACAGTTGCACACTGCCTGCAGAAAGAGTTTCCAACATCTGCACCACAGCCGTTTGTCAGAGGCTTGTGAGACGCAAGTGGAATAAGCAGACCTGGAGGGTGTCTCCAGCTGCAGTGGAGTGGTATTCTGGGTACCTCCTGGCTTAGAACACTGTTACGTTCTCAGTGCCCGAGGAACGCAGCTAGTTGAAAGCTGGCTTGTAGGCGTGCTTCCTTGTGCGAGCTGAGTTCAGGGCAGGACCCTCCCGCATTCTGACTGCCCGTAGACGTAGGTCCCAGCATCCTTATGTTAGGTGCCAGAAGAGGTTGTGTGAAGAGCATGTGGAAGTGACAAGATTCTCCTCAAGTGTATCTGATCTCAATGCAGACATTGCAAACGTCCTTGTTCAATGAGAGTGTAGCTCGGTCCTAGCTCCCATCAAAGTGTCTAGCAGACATCTGCCTGCAAAGCATACACACTTCCGAGAGTTGGGCTTATGGTCAGTCCCTCCCACATCCTGCCTGCACGTACACTGCGCTCCTAACAGGCCTAGCCCCGATGCGTGCCTGAAGTGTTGTGAGAGGTAAGTGGAAAGTCCCGGCCCACAAGACTAGTGCATCCAAGCTCAACCCAGCGATTTCCTAGTATTTCCTGTGTGAGCCGGGTGCTACATCCTAAGTGTCATACGAGAGAAGCTAGCTGAACGCCTTGTCCAAAAGCAACTTACTTCGGAGAGTTGAGCTCACCCTCCGTCCCTCACAGTTGCACACTGCCTGCAGAAAGAGTTTCCAACATCTGCACCACAGCCGTTTGTCAGAGGCTTGTGAGACGCAAGTGGAATAAGCAGACCTGGAGGGTGTCTCCAGCTGCAGTGGAGTGGTATTCTGGGTACCTCCTGGCTTAGAACACTGTTACGTTCTCAGTGCCCGAGGAACGCAGCTAGTTGAAAGCTGGCTTGTAGGCGTGCTTCCTTGTGCGAGCTGAGTTCAGGGACAGGACCCTCCCGCATTCTGACTGCCTGTAGACTTAGGTCCCAGCATCCTTATGTTAGGTGCCGGAAGGGGTTGTGTGAAGAGCATGTGGAAGTGACAGGATTCTCCTCAAGTGTATCTGATCTCAATGCAGACATTGCCAACGTCCTTGTTCAATGAGAGTGTAGCTCGGTCCTAGCTCCCATCAAAGTGTCTAGTATGGGTGGGGCCACAGAGGGAGGACAGGGCGAGGTTGTGGGTTTGGGTCCTGGCGCCCTCCACCCACCCCGGGGTCTCTTTCCCCCTTCCTCCTCCTCCTCCTCCACCCCCCCTTCCTCCTCCGCCCGCCCACGGGGCCCCCCTCACCTTCCCGCTCGCCCCTATTGTTCCGCCCCCGGCCTTCCGCCCTTCCCCTTCCCGCCCGCTCCCCTTTTCCCCTCAGTTGCCTCGCGCCTGCAGTTTTTGGCTTTCACCCCCACCAGTGACCAAAGACTTGACCACTCAAAGTCCAGCTCCCCGGAACACTGCTCGACATGGACACCGGTGTGATTGAAGGTGGATTAAATGTCACTCTCACCATCCGGCTACTTATGCATGGAAAGGAAGTTGGCAGTATCATCGGAAAGAAAGGAGAATCAGTTAAGAAGATGCGTGAGGAGAGTGGTGCACGTATCAACATCTCAGAAGGGAATTGTCCTGAGAGAATTATCACTTTGGCTGGACCCACTAACGCCATCTTCAAAGCCTTCGCTATGATCATTGACAAACTGGAAGAGGACATCAGCAGCTCTATGACCAATAGCACAGCTGCCAGTAGACCCCCAGTTACCCTGAGGCTGGTGGTCCCTGCTAGTCAGTGTGGCTCTCTCATTGGGAAAGGTGGTTGCAAGATCAAGGAAATACGAGAGAGTACAGGGGCTCAGGTTCAGGTGGCAGGGGATATGCTCCCCAACTCAACTGAGCGGGCCATCACTATTGCTGGCATTCCGCAATCCATCATTGAGTGTGTGAAACAGATCTGCGTGGTCATGTTGGAGTCCCCCCCGAAGGGCGTGACCATCCCGTACCGGCCCAAGCCGTCCAGTTCTCCAGTCATCTTTGCAGGTGGTCAGGACAGGTACAGCACAGGCAGCGACAGTGCGAGCTTTCCCCACACCACCCCGTCCATGTGCCTCAACCCTGACCTGGAGGGACCACCTCTAGAGGCCTATACCATTCAAGGACAGTATGCCATTCCACAGCCAGATTTGACCAAGCTGCACCAGTTGGCAATGCAACAGTCTCATTTTCCCATGACGCATGGCAACACCGGATTCAGTGGCATTGAATCCAGCTCTCCAGAGGTGAAAGGCTATTGGGGTTTGGATGCATCTGCTCAGACTACTTCTCATGAACTCACCATTCCAAACGATTTGATTGGCTGCATAATCAGGCGTCAAGGCACCAAAATCAATGAGATCCGTCAGATGTCTGGGGCGCAGATCAAAATTGCGAACCCAGTGGAAGGATCTACTGATAGGCAGGTTACCATCACTGGATCTGCTGCCAGCATTAGCCTGGCTCAATATCTAATCAATGTCAGGCTTTCCTCGGAGACGGGTGGCATGGGGAGCAGCTAGAACAATGCAGATTCATCCATAATCCCTTTCTGCTGTTCACCACCACCCATGATCCATCTGTGTAGTTTCTGAACAGTCAGCGATTCCAGGTTTTAAATAGTTTGTAAATTTTCAGTTTCTACACACTTTATCATCCACTCGTGATTTTTTAATTAAAGCGTTTTAATTCCTTTCTCTGTTCAGCTGTTAATGCTGAGATCCATATTTAGTTTTATAAGCTTCTCCCCCCCCTTTTTTTGGCTCATGAATTTTTCTGTTTGTCATGGAAATGTAAGAGTGGAATATTAATACATTTCAGTTTAGTTCTGTAATGTCAGGAATTTTTCAAAAAAATTAAAAGATGGACTGGAGCTTTTTCTTTGTGAATAGAATAGAATGTGTTTTTTTTTTTCGTGATTAATTTTAGTGTTATCTGTCAAATACTTTCAGTTGAAAAAAAATGGCGAAGAGGGCTGGCCATCATCCTGCACCAGGATTGCCTGCTGCTGCTGCAGTTACTAAGGGAAGAATCACCAGCACTGCTAGTGTCTCACTTGTGGCAAACCTCACCGAAGGTCGGATGACCTCTGCAAGACTTGAGGACAATAGAAGGGCAGTCCTGGCTCTTTCCTCCAATTTTTCCCTGCCTGGGTCAGGTGTACCAGCTGGGAAGTCGCTCACTGCTTCCAGTACTACGATCTAGCCAGCCGTGTGGATTGGATTCGATTGGATTGGAACCAAGTTTTCTTACCCTGTATCACCTAGAGTAGAAACACCACAGGCTTTAAGAAGTTTTCAAAACAACAACAAGTTTTCCAGTGGGATGGACTCGAGGGGCTGGAGAACCCTCTTAACCAGCAAAACCAGATTCTCGTGGTTAAAGAGCACAGGGGAAGCACTAGCTGGTGGAGGGGAAGAGTGCTGCCTAAGGTGGCCAGAAATCCAAGAGGTTTCACCTGACTCTGGGTGGAGAGGAGGGCAGATATTGGTTGCTGGAGGAAAGGCCTCTCCCTCCCCTTTTACCTGCCAATTAACAGACGCTAGAGAAATTCAATTCTTTATTAGAACTCTTTAGATCAATGTTCCCTCCACCATTTAGCGGCCGTGAAGCTATTAGAGGGGCTACAGAAGTATGACATTGATGATAATGAAATTGATGAAAATGATATAAAGATTTTTTTAAGACATGGTGTTGAGGGAAGCACTGATGCCAAAGATGATTTATGTCTAAGTGAGTCGGATAAGACAGATGCTAGAATGAGAGCTTATAAGAAAATTGTTGAATTGAGACACCTGCTGGATATTGCTGAGAGCAACTAAAAACACTTGGGAGGGATAACAGAAGAAGATCTAAAGCAGAAGAAAGAACAGCTCGAGTCTGAAAAGACTATCAAGGAGCTGCAGGGCCAGCTGAGGTACGAACGGCTCTGGAGAGAAAAATTAGAAGGTCAGCTGGATGAATATCGTGCAGAGGTGGATCAACTCAGGGAGACACTGGAAAAGATTCAGGTTCCCAACTTTGCTGTGGAAGATGACTCTTCTTGTGAGTCAAGCAAAGAGAAGAGGCAAATAAAGAAAAAGGTGTCTTCTGGGGGAGTTTTTGTGAGAAGGTACTAATCAGTGAAATAACTTTAAATAAACTTGCTTGATTTTTCTTTTATTTTTTAAAAAAGGACATTGCAAACGTCCTTGTTCAATGAGAGTGTAGCTCATTCGTAGCTCCCATCAAAGTGTCTAGCAATCATCTGCCTGCAAAGCATACACACTTCCGAGAGTTGGGCTTATGGACTGTCCCTCCCACATCCTGCCTGCACGTACACCGCGCTCCTAACAGGCCTAGCCCCGATGCGTGCCTGAAGTGTTGTGAGAGGTAAGTGGAAAGTCCCGGCCCACAAGACTAGTGCATCCAAGCTCAACCCAGCGATTTCCTAGTATTTCCTGTGTGAGCCAGGTGCGACATCCTAAGTGCCATACGAGAGAAGCTAGCTGAACGCCTTGTCCGAAAGCAACTTACTTCGGAGAGTTGAGCTCACCCTCAGTCCCTCACAGTTGCACACTGCCTGCAGAAAGAGTTT
Organism: Vulpes lagopus; assembly: GCF_018345385.1. Classification (NCBI taxonomy): domain Eukaryota; kingdom Metazoa; phylum Chordata; class Mammalia; order Carnivora; family Canidae; genus Vulpes; species Vulpes lagopus. Next base: position 5,266 of record NW_024570766.1, on the reverse strand, counting down.
CCAACATCTGCACCACAGCCGTTTGTCAGAGGCTTGTGAGACGCAAGTGGAATAAGCAGACCTGGAGGGTGTCTCCAGCTGCAGTGGAGTGGTATTCTGGGTACCTCCTGGCTTAGAACACTGTTACGTTCTCAGTGCCCGAGGAACGCAGCTAGTTGAAAGCTGGCTTGTAGGCGTGCTTCCTTGTGCGAGCTGAGTTCAGGGCAGGACCTCCCGCATTCTGACTGCCCGTAGACGTAGGTCCCAGCATCCTTATGTTAGGTGCCGGAAGAGGTTGTGTGAAGAGCATGTGGAAGTGACAGGATTCTCCTCAGGTGTATCTGATCTCAATGCAGACATTGCAAACGTCCTTGTTCAATGAGAGTGTAGCTCGGTCCTAGCTCCCATCAAAGTGTCTAGCAGACATCTGCCTGCAAAGCATACACACTTCCGAGAGTTGGGCTTATGGACTGTCCCTCCCACATCCTGCCTGCACGTACACCGCGCTCCTAACAGGCCTAGCCCCGATGCGTGCCTGAAGTGTTGTGAGAGGTAAGTGGAAAGTCCCGGCCCACAAGACTAGTGCATCCAAGCTCAACCCAGCGATTTCCTAGTATTTCCTGTGTGAGCCAGGTGCGACATCCTAAGTGCCATACGAGAGAAGCTAGCTGAACGCCTTGTCCGAAAGCAACTTACTTCGGAGAGTTGAGCTCACCCTCAGTCCCTCACAGTTGCACACTGCCTGCAGAAAGAGTTTCCAACATCTGCACCACAGCCGTTTGTCAGAGGCTTGTGAGACGCAAGTGGAATAAGCAGACCTGGAGGGTGTCTCCAGCTGCAGTGGAGTGGTATTCTGGGTACCTCCTGGCTTAGAACACTGTTACGTTCTCAGTGCCCGAGGAACGCAGCTAGTTGAAAGCTGGCTTGTAGGCGTGCTTCCTTGTGCGAGCTGAGTTCAGGGCAGGACCTCCCGCATTCTGACTGCCCGTAGACGTAGGTCCCAGCATCCTTATGTTAGGTGCCGGAAGAGGTTGTGTGAAGAGCATGTGGAAGTGACAGGATTCTCCTCAGGTGTATCTGATCTCAATGCAGACATTGCAAACGTCCTTGTTCAATGAGAGTGTAGCTCGGTCCTAGCTCCCATCAAAGTGTCTAGCAGACATCTGCCTGCAAAGCATACACACTTCCGAGAGTTGGGCTTATGGACTGTCCCTCCCACATCCTGCCTGCACGTACACCGCGCTCCTAACAGGCCTAGCCCCGATGCGTGCCTGAAGTGTTGTGAGAGGTAAGTGGAAAGTCCCGGCCCACAAGACTAGTGCATCCAAGCTCAACCCAGCGATTTCCTAGTATTTCCTGTGTGAGCCAGGTGCGACATCCTAAGTGCCATACGAGAGAAGCTAGCTGAACGCCTTGTCCGAAAGCAACTTACTTCGGAGAGTTGAGCTCACCCTCAGTCCCTCACAGTTGCACACTGCCTGCAGAAAGAGTTTCCAACATCTGCACCACAGCCGTTTGTCAGAGGCTTGTGAGACGCAAGTGGAATAAGCAGACCTGGAGGGTGTCTCCAGCTGCAGTGGAGTGGTATTCTGGGTACCTCCTGGCTTAGAACACTGTTACGTTCTCAGTGCCCGAGGAACGCAGCTAGTTGAAAGCTGGCTTGTAGGCGTGCTTCCTTGTGCGAGCTGAGTTCAGGGCAGGACCCTCCCGCATTCTGACTGCCCGTAGACGTAGGTCCCAGCATCCTTATGTTAGGTGCCGGAAGAGGTTGTGTGAAGAGCATGTGGAAGTGACAGGATTCTCCTCAGGTGTATCTGATCTCAATGCAGACATTGCAAACGTCCTTGTTCAATGAGAGTGTAGCTCGGTCCTAGCTCCCATCAAAGTGTCTAGCAGACATCTGCCTGCAAAGCATACACACTTCCGAGAGTTGGGCTTATGGACTGTCCCTCCCACATCCTGCCTGCACGTACACCGCGCTCCTAACAGGCCTAGCCCCGATGCGTGCCTGAAGTGTTGTGAGAGGTAAGTGGAAAGTCCCGGCCCACAAGACTAGTGCATCCAAGCTCAACCCAGCGATTTCCTAGTATTTCCTGTGTGAGCCAGGTGCGACATCCTAAGTGCCATACGAGAGAAGCTAGCTGAACGCCTTGTCCGAAAGCAACTTACTTCGGAGAGTTGAGCTCACCCTCAGTCCCTCACAGTTGCACACTGCCTGCAGAAAGAGTTTCCAACATCTGCACCACAGCCGTTTGTCAGAGGCTTGTGAGACGCAAGTGGAATAAGCAGACCTGGAGGGTGTCTCCAGCTGCAGTGGAGCGGTATTCTGGGTACCTCCTGGCTTAGAAGACTGTTACGTTCTCAGTGCCCGAGGAACGCAGCTAGTTGAAAGCTGGCTTGTAGGCGTGCTTCCTTGTGCGAGCTGAGTTCAGGGCAGGACCCTCCCGAATTCTGACTGCCCGTAGATGTAGGTCCCAGCATCCTTATGTTAGGTGCCGGAAGAGGTTGTGTGAAGAGCATGTGGAAGTGACAGGATTCTCCTCAAGTGTATCTGATCTCAATGCAGACATTGCAAAGGTCCTTGTTCAATGAGAGTGTAGCTCGGTCCTAGCTCCCATCAAAGTGTCTAGCAGACATCTGCCTGCAAAGCATACACACTTCCGAGAGTTGGGCTTATGGACTGTCCCTCCCACATCCTGCCTGCACGTACACCGCGCTCCTAACAGGCCTAGCCCCGATGCGTGCCTGAAGTGTTGTGAGAGGTAAGTGGAAAGTCCCGGCCCACAAGACTAGTGCATCCAAGCTCAACCCAGCGATTTCCTAGTATTTCCTGTGTGAGCCAGGTGCGACATCCTAAGTGCCATACGAGAGAAGCTAGCTGAACGCCTTGTCCGAAAGCAACTTACTTCGGAGAGTTGAGCTCACCCTCAGTCCCTCACAGTTGCACACTGCCTGCAGAAAGAGTTTCCAACATCTGCACCACAGCCGTTTGTCAGAGGCTTGTGAGACGCAAGTGGAATAAGCAGACCTGGAGGGTGTCTCCAGCTGCAGTGGAGTGGTATTCTGGGTACCTCCTGGCTTAGAACACTGTTACGTTCTCAGTGCCCGAGGAACGCAGCTAGTTGAAAGCTGGCTTGTAGGCGTGCTTCCTTGTGCGAGCTAAGTTCAGGGCAGGACCCTTCCGCATTCTGACTGCCCGAAGACGTAGGTCCCAGCATCCTTATGTTAGGTGCCGGAGGGGTCGTGTGAAGAGCATGTGGAAGTGACAAGATTCTCCTCAAGTGTATATGATCTCAATGCAGACATTGCAAATGTCCTTGTTCAATGAGAGTGTAGCTCGGTCCTAGCTCCCATCAAAGTGTCTAGCAGACATCTGCCTGCAAAGCATACACACTTCTGAGAGTTGGGCTTATGGTCAGTCCCTCCCACATCCTGCCTGCACGTACACCGCGCTCCTAACAGGCCTAGCCCCGATGCGTGCCTGAAGTGTTGTGAGAGGTAAGTGGAAAGTCCCGGCCCACAAGACTAGTGCATCCAAGCTCAACCCAGCGATTTCCTAGTATTTCCTGTGTGAGCCGTGTGCTACATCCTAAGTGTCATACGAGAGAAGCTAGCGGAACGCCTTGTCCAAAAGCAACTTACTTCGGAGAGTTGAGCTCACCCTCCGTCCCTCACAGTTGCACACTTCCTGCAGAAAGAGTTTCCAACATCTGCACCACAGCCGTTTGTCAGAGGCTTGTGAGACGCAAGTGGAATAAGCAGACCTGGAGGGTGTCTCCAGCTGCAGTGGCGTCGTATTCTGGGTACCTCCTGGCTTAGAACACTGTTACGTTCTCAGTGCCCGAGGAACGCAGCTAGTTGAAAGGTGGCTTGTAGGCGTGCTTCCTTTTGCGAGCTGAGTTCAGGGCAGGACCCTCCCGCATTCGGACTGCCCGTAGATGTAGGTCCCAGCATCCTTATGTTAGTTGCCGGAAGGGGTTGTGTGAAGAGCATGTTGAAGTGACAGTATTCTCCTCAAGTGTATCTGATCTCAATGCAGACATTGCCAACGTCCTTGTTCAATGTGAGTGTAGCTCGGTCCTAGCTCCCATCAAAGTGTCTAGCATGGGTGGGGCCACAGAGGGAGGACAGGGCGAGCTTGTGGGTTTGGGTCCTGACGCCCTCCACCCACCCCGGGGTCTCTTTCCCCCTTCCTCCTCCTCCTCCTCCACCCCCCCTTCCTCCTCCACCCGCCCGCGGTGCCCCCCTCACCTTCCCGCTCGCCCCTATTGTTCCGCCCCCGGCCTTCCGCCCTTCCCCTTCCCTCCCGCTCCCCTTTTCCCCTCAGTTGCCTCGCGCCCGCAGTTTTTGGCTTTCACCCCCACCAGTGACCAAAGACTTGACCACTCAAAGTCCAGCTCCCCGGAACACTGCTCGACATGGACACCGGTGTGATGGAAGGTGGATTAAATGTCACTCTCCATCCGGCTACTTATGCATGGAAAGGAAGTTGGCAGTATCATCGGAATGAAAGGAGAATCAGTTAAGAAGATGCGTGAGGAGAGTGGTGCACGTATCAACATCTCAGAAGGGAATTGTCCTGAGAGAATTATCACTTTGGCTGGACCCACTAACGCCATCTTCAAAGCCTTCGCTATGATCATTGACAAACTGGAAGAGGACATCAGCAGCTCTATGACCTATAGCACAGCTGCCAGTAGACCCCCAGTTACCCTGAGGCTGGTGGTCCCTGCTAGTCAGTGTGGCTCTCTCATTGGGAAAGGTGGTTGCAAGATCAAGGAAATACGAGAGAGTACAGGGGCTCAGGTTCAGGTGGCAGGGGATATGCTCCCCAACTCAACTGAGCGGGCCATCACTATTGCTGGCATTCCGCAATCCATCATTGAGTGTGTGAAACAGATCTGCGTGGTCATGTTGGAGTCCCCCCCGAAGGGCGTGACCATCCCGTACCGGCCCAAGCCGTCCAGTTCTCCAGTCATCTTTGCAGGTGGTCAGGACAGGTACAGCACAGGCAGCGACAGTGCGAGCTTTCCCCACACCACCCCGTCCATGTGCCTCAACCCTGACCTGGAGGGACCACCTCTAGAGGCCTATACCATTCAAGGACAGTATGCCATTCCACAGCCAGATTTGACCAAGCTGCACCAGTTGTCAATGCAACAGTCTCATTTTCCCATGACGCATGGCAACACCGGATTCAGTGGCATTGAATCCAGCTCTCCAGAGGTGAAAGGCCATTGGGGTTTGGATGCATCTGCTCAGACTACTTCTCATGAACTCACCATTC
>NW_024570765.1:0-20482 GCF_018345385.1 Vulpes lagopus | reverse complement strand
TGCGCGATCCTTGGGTGGGGTCTGGGGTCGGGCGCCCCCTGCGGGACGCTTAGGCACTGCAAGAGGCCATGCAGGAGGTGGTGTCCCTGCGCCCGGGGCCACACCTGCCTCCTTCCAGGCTCCAGCTGAGGCCTGTGAGCTTCGGAAACGTCTCACTGAAACGGAGCCCAACACCCGGCTTTCTCAGAAATACTTAAGGACGATGAATTGGAGCCCACAGGACGCAAAATGAAATGTGGACCAGACTTTTACCACGTCCTACCAAACCCACTCAACCCTCTTCCACTGTGGGCAGGACCGCGGGCTGGTGCAGCCACCCTGGAAACAGTGTGGAGGCTCCTCAGGAAGTTACAAATAGAGCCGCCCTGCGACCAGCAGGTGCTCGGCCTGGAGCTCACTCCGAAGATACAGATGCAGTGAGACTCCGGGACAACTGCACCCCAATGTCCACAGCAGGCGGGTCCACAGTAGCCACACTGTGAGAGGAGCCTCGGTGCCTTCAGACAGATGATGGATAAAGAGGATGGGAGATAGATGATGGTAATAGATGATAGATAGATAGATGATAGGAATGTTACTCAGCTATCAAAGAGAAGGAAATCTTGCCATTTGCAATGACGTGGATAGAACTAGAGGGATCATGTTAAGTGAAATCAGTCAGTCAGGAAAGAAAATGGCCGTATGGTGTCATTCATAGGTGAAATTAAAGAAGCAAAGCAGATGGACATCTGTGAAGGGAAGGAAAAACAAATAAGATGAAAACAGAGATGGAGGAAAAAGAGACTCCATCACAGGAAACAAACTGAGGGTCGCTGGAGGGGAGGGAAGTGGAGGGACAGGGTAACTGGTAGACGGGCATGAAGGAGGGCACGTGATGTCATGAGCACTGGTGTTATCTCCAACTGGTGAATCCCTGAAGTCTATCTCTGAAAGTATAATACACTATACTGTTAATTAATTGGGTTTAAATTAAATTAAGTTTAAAAAATCAGTTGACTGTATCAGAGTGCATTTTCTTCCAGGCTCTCTATTCTGCTCCTTCAGCAATGCCAGAACCACACCCCTGTGGGTTTGGTTTGTTTAAGTAGGCTCCATGCCTCGTCCACAGCCCAGCACAGGCCTAGTACTTATGACCCCAAGATCAAGACCAGGGGTGAGGTCAAGAGTCAGATGCTTAACCAACGGAGACAGCCAGGGGCCCAAGAACCACACTGCTTTATCCTGTGTCTCTGTGACATCGTTTGAAATAAGAAAGTGCTGCGTCCAGCTCTGTCCTGCTTCTCCAACACTGATTTGCTGTCCAGGGTCATTTGTGGGGGCGGACAAATGTTAGGAGTGCTTTTTCTATTTCTAAAATCGGCCACCATGATTTTGATAGGAATGACATTGGAACTGCGGGTGGCTTCTGGAACTGTGGACATTTTAACAAGATGAAGGCTCCGACCCCACGAGCCCAGGAAGTCCTCCCAAAGTCTTGTAATTTTCAGTGTACAAGTCTTGCAGTCTCTTGGTTCAGTCTAATTATTTTGTTTTTTGGATGCTCCTGATAAGGGAGTCATGTCCTGAATTTCCTTCCTGAGTGCTCATTGTCGGGACACAGCAAGGCTACTGATCTCTGTTCATTTTGTGTCCCACAACTTTAAGGAATTCACTCATTAGTTCTAACAGTTTTTGGTGGAGTCTGTCGGGTTTCCTGTTTCTAATACCACATCTTCAGCAAATAGGGACAGTGTGATGTCCCCCTTCCAGGTGTGGAACCTTTTCTGTTTCCTGTCTGTTGACTACGATAGGACTTCCAGTGCTGAGAGGGGACTTCCTTGGCTTGTTCCTGCTCTTAGGGGAGACGATTTCAAGTTTTCACCCTTGAGGATGATGTCAGCTACGGGCCTTCCTACACGGCCTTTATTCTGTTGATATACGTTTCCTCAAAACCCACTATGCCGAAAAAAAAATAAAAAAATAAAAAACCCACTATCCTTTTTTTTTAAATAATAAATTTATTTTTTATTGCTGTTCACTTTGTCAACATACAGAATAACACCCAGTGCTCATCCCGTCAAGTGCCCCTCTCAGTGCCCGTCACCCATTCACCCCCACCCCCCGCCGTCCTCCCCTTCCACCACCCCTAGTTCATTTCCCAGAGTTAGGAGTCTTTATGTTCTGTTTCCCTTTCTGATATTTCCCACACATTTCTTCTCCCTTCCCTTATATTCCCTTTTACTACCCACTATGCTTTTTATGTTGTATTTTGTCAAATGCTTTTTCTGCAACTCTTGAGAGGATCGTATGCCTTTGTCCTTTCTCTTGTTTTGGTTTTTAAGATTTTATTTATTTACCCATGAGAGTCATTTTGTTCCAGGTGAGGCCAGAAGGAGACCACAGGAACCAGGTCCAGGAAAGCCCCATATGGGAACCAGAGCCACCAGATCCAGGTGAGACCCAGGTGGGGACCACAGTCACAAGGTCCAGGTGAGGCCCAGGTGGCAACAAGATTCACCAAGTCCAGGTGAGACCCAGGTGGGGACCACAGTCACAAGGTCCAGGTGAGGAACAGGTAAGGACCAGATTCACCAGGTCCAAGTGAAGCCCGGGGGGGGACCAGAGTCAAAAGGTAAGGGTGAGGTCCAGAGGGGGACCAGAGTAACCAGTTTAGTTTGAGGCCCAGAGTGGGACCAGAGGTCCCCGGTCAAAGTGAGGCCCAGGTGTGGAATAGAGTATCCAGGTCCCAATGATGCCTATGTGAGGACCAGAGTCACTAGGGCCATGCAAGGCCCAATGGGGATCAGAATCACCAGGTCCTGGTGAGGCATAGAAGGAGACCACAGTCACCAGTATCAGGTGAGCCCCATGTGGGAATCAGAGCCACTATATCCAGCTGAGTCCCAGGTCCATGTGAGGCCCACGTGAGGACCAGAATCATCAGGTCGAATTGAGGCATAGCTGGGGACAAGAGTCACCAGGTCTAGGTGACGCCTAGGTGGGGACGAGATTCACCAGGTCTGAGTTAGGTCAAAGTGGGGACGAGAGTCACCAGGTCCAGGTGAGGCCAAACTGAGGACCAGAGTCACCAGATCCAGGTGAGGTCCATGTTGGAAAGAGAGTCACCAGGTCCAGGAGAGGTCCAGGTGGGGACCAGAGTCACCAGGTCCAGATGAGGCCCAGGTGAGGACCAGACTCACCAGGCACACGTGAGGCCCAGGTGGGGACCAGAATCACCAGGTATAGGGGAGGCCCTTGAAAGAACCAGAGTCAACAGTTCAAGGTGAGGCGCAGGTGGCAACCAGAGTCAGAAGGTCCAAATCAGGCCAAAGTGGGGTTCACAGTCACCAGGTCAGGGTGAGACCCAGAGGGGGACCAGAGTCACCTGGTCCAGGTGAGGCTCAGTTGTGGAACACAGTAACCGGGTCCCAATTATGCCCAGTTGAGGACCAGAGTTAACAGGGCCAGGTGAGGCCCAGATGGGGATCAGAGTCACCAGGTCCAAGTGAGGCCCAGGTGGGGACCACAGTCACCAGATCCAGGGTAGTCTCAGGTGCAGACCAGAATCACCAGGTCCAGGTGGGGCCCAGGTAAGGACCAGAGTTACCAGGTCGAGGTGAGTCCCAGGTGGGGAACACAATAACCATGTTCCAATGATGCCCATCTCAGGACCAGAGTCACCAGGTCCACTTGAGGACCAAGTGGGGACCAGATTCACCAGGTCCAGGGGAGGCCCAGGTGGACACCAGAGTTACCAGTTAAAGGTGAGTCTAGAAGGACAGCACGGTCACCAGGTCTAGGTGTGGTCCATGTGAGAACCAGATCACCAGGTACAGGTGAGGCCCAGGTGGGAACCAGAATCAGCAGGTCCAGGTAAGGCCAAGGTGGGGACCACAGTCACCAGGTCCAGGTGAAACCAAGCTGAGGACCAGAATCACCAAATCCAGGTGAGGCCCGGGGGTAGGGGGACTGGAGTCACCAGGCACAGGAGAGGCTACAAGAACAGCAGGGACACCAGGTCCACGTGTGGTTCATGTGGAAACCAGAGTCACCAGGTCCAGGTGAAGCCCAGGTGAGGACCAAATTAAATGTTCCAGAGTCTCACTTGGGAAACAGACTAAACATATCCTGATGATGCCCAGGTGAGTACAAGAGTCACCAGGTCCAGGTGAGGTGCACGTGAGGACCAGAGTCACCAGGTCCAGGTGATACCCAGGAGGGGACCAGATTCACCAGGTCCAGGTAAGGCCCAGGTGGAACTCAGTCACCTGGTCTGGGTGAGACACAGGTGGGGACAAAAGTCATAAGACCAGTTGAGGCCCAGGTGGGAACATAGTTACCAGGTCCAGGTGAGGCCAAACAAAGTACCAGAGGCACAAGACCAGCTGAGGCCCAGTTGGGGACTGGAGTGACCAAGTATAGGTTAGGTTAGAAGGACACCACAGTCATAAAAACACAGCTAGTTGAAAACTGGCTTCTAGGGATGCTTCCTTGTGAGAGCTGAGCTCAGGGCAGGACCTGCCCACATCCTGGCTACCTGCAGACATACCTCCTATCATCCTTAAGTGAGGTGCTGGAAGAGGTTGTGTGAAAAGCATGTGGAAGTGTCTGGCCTGTACTCAAGTGAATCTGAATTCAATACAGGGATTTCCAACAGCCTTGTTCAATGAGAGTCGTGCTAGGTTCTATCTCCCCTGTAGGAGTGGCAAGCAAACATGTACCTACAAGGCATTCACATTTCTGAGAGTTGAGCTTATGGCCTGTCCCTCCCACATCCTGACTGCCTGTACGGTTCGCTTCCACAGGATTTCGTTCTACGCAGAACAGTAGCAGAGAGAGAACCAAGTGACTTGCTTGTCACTTTCGCACCTCCCGGACAGCTTCATCCACAGCCTGCATACACCTTACACTGCTGCTACATTGTCACGGCCTTAAGAACGCAGCTACTGGAAAGCTGCACTGAGGCATGCTTCCCTTGAGATATGAGTTCAAGGCAGGACCCCACCGCATCATGACTGCCTGTAGACGTAGCTGCCAACATCCTCATTTTAGGAGCAGGGAGAGGTTGTCAGAAATGCATGTGGAAGCACAGGGCTGTACTCACGTGTATGTGAGTTGAATACAGCGATTGCCAACGTCCCTGTTCAATTAGAGTGTAGCTAGGTTCTAACTCCCCTGTATGAGTGGGGGCAGACATCTGCCTCCCAGGCATACACGCTCCTGAGAGTTGAGCTTATGGCCTGTCCCTCCCACATCCTGCCTGCAGGTACACCTCGCTCCTAACAGGCCTAGGCTCGATGCGGGACTGAAGTGTTGTGAGAGGTAAGTGGAAAGTCCCGGCCCACAAGACTAGTGCCTCCATGCTCAATCCAGCGATTTCCTAGTAATTCCTATGTTAGCCAGGTGCTACATCCTAAGTTCCATACGAGAGAAGCTAGCTGGACGCCTAGTCCCAAGGCAACTTACTTCTAGGAGTTGAGCTCACCCTCAGTCCCTCACAGTTGCACACTGTCTGCAGAATGAGTTTCGAATGTCTGCACCACAGCCGTTTGTCACAAGCTTGTGAGACGCAAGTGGAATAAGCAGACCTGGAGGGTGTCTCCAACTGCAGTGGAGTAGTATTCTAGGTACCTCCTGGCTTAGAGTACTGCTACGATTTCAGTGCCCTAAGAACGCAGCTAGTTGAAACCTGGCTTGTAGGCATGCTTCCTTGTGCGAGCTGAGGTCAGGGCAGGACCCTCCCGCATCCTTACTGCCCGTAGACATAGTTCCCAGCATCCTTATGTTAGGCGCCGGAAGAGCTTATGTGAAAAGCATGTGGAAGTGACAGGATTCTCCTCAAGTGAATCTGATCTCAATACAGACATTGCAAATGTCCAATGAGAGTGTAGCTCAGTCCTAGGTCCCATCAAAGTGTCTAACAGACATCTGCCTGCAAAGCATACACAATTCTGAGAGGTGAGCTTATGGACTGTCCCTCCCACATCCTGCCTGCAGGTACACCCGCTCCTAACAGGACCTAGCCCCGATGCGTGCCTGAAGTGTTGTGAGAGGTAAGTGGAAAGTCCCGGCCCACAAGACTAGTGCCTCCAAGCTCAATCCAGCGATTTCCTAGTATTTCCTCTGTAAGCCAGGTGCTACATCCTAAGTGCCATACGAGAGAAGCTAGCTGAACGCCTTGTCCGAAAGCAACTTACTTCGGAGAGTTGAGCTCACCCTCAGTCCCTCACAGTTGCACACTGCCTGCAGAAAGAGTTTCCAACATCTGCACCACAGCCGTTTGTCAGAGGCTTGTGAGACGCAAGTGGAATAAGCAGACCTGGAGGGTGTCTCCAGCTGCAGTGGAGTGGTATTCTGGGTACCTCCTGGCTTAGAACACTGTTACGTTCTCAGTGCCCTAGAACTCAGCTAGTTGAAAGCTGGCTTGTAGGCGTGCTTCCTTGTGCGAGCTGAGGTCAGGGCAGGACCCTCCCGCATTCTGACTGCCCGTAGACGTAGGTCCCAGCATCCTTAGGTTAGGCGCAGGAAGACGTTGTGTGAAGAGCATGTGGAAGTGACAGGATTCTCCTCAGGTGTATCTGATCTCAATACAGACATTGCAAACGTCCTTGTTCAATGAGAGTGTAGCTCGGTCCTAGCTCCATCAAAGTGTCTAGCAGACATCTGCCTGCAAAGCATACACACTTCCGAGAGTTGAGCTTATGGACTGTCCCTCCCACATCCTGCCTGCAGGTACACCGCGCTCCTAACAGGCCTAGCCCCGATGCGTGCCTGAAGTGTTGTGAGAGGTAAGTGGAAAGTCCCGGCCCACAAGACTAGTGCATCCAAGCTCAACCCAGCGATTTCCTAGTATTTCCTGTGTGAGCCAGGTGCTACATCCTAAGTGCCATACGAGAGAAGCTAGCTGAACGCCTTGTCCAAAAGCAACTTACTTCGGAGAGTTGAGCTCACCCTCAGTCCCTCACAGTTGCACACTGCCTGCAGAAAGAGTTTCCAACATCTGCACCACAGCCGTTTGTCAGAGGCTTGTGAGACGCAAGTGGAATAAGCAGACCTGGAGGGTGTCTCCAGCTGCAGTGGAGTGGTATTCTGGGTACCTCCTGGCTTAGAACACTGTTACGTTCTCAGTGCCCGAGGAACGCAGCTAGTTGAAAGCTGGCTTGTAGGCGTGCTTCCTTGTGCGAGCTGAGTTCAGGGCAGGACCCTCCCGCATTCTGACTGCCCGTAGACGTAGGTCCCAGCATCCTTATGTTAGGTGCCGGAAGAGGTTGTGTGAAGAGCATGTGGAAGTGACAGGATTCTCCTCAGGTGTATCTGATCTCAATGCAGACATTGCAAACGTCCTTGTTCAATGAGAGTGTAGCTCGGTCCTAGCTCCCATCAAAGTGTCTAGCAGACATCTGCCTGCAAAGCATACACACTTCCGAGAGTTGGGCTTATGGACTGTCCCTCCCACATCCTGCCTGCACGTACACCGCGCTCCTAACAGGCCTAGCCCCGATGCGTGCCTGAAGTGTTGTGAGAGGTAAGTGGAAAGTCCCGGCCCACAAGACTAGTGCATCCAAGCTCAACCCAGCGATTTCCTAGTATTTCCTGTGTGAGCCAGGTGCGACATCCTAAGTGCCATACGAGAGAAGCTAGCTGAACGCCTTGTCCGAAAGCAACTTACTTCGGAGAGTTGAGCTCACCCTCAGTCCCTCACAGTTGCACACTGCCTGCAGAAAGAGTTTCCAACATCTGCACCACAGCCGTTTGTCAGAGGCTTGTGAGACGCAAGTGGAATAAGCAGACCTGGAGGGTGTCTCCAGCTGCAGTGGAGTGGTATTCTGGGTACCTCCTGGCTTAGAACACTGTTACGTTCTCAGTGCCCGAGGAACGCAGCTAGTTGAAAGCTGGCTTGTAGGCGTGCTTCCTTGTGCGAGCTGAGTTCAGGGCAGGACCCTCCCGCATTCTGACTGCCCGTAGACGTAGGTCCCAGCATCCTTATGTTAGGTGCCGGAAGAGGTTGTGTGAAGAGCATGTGGAAGTGACAGGATTCTCCTCAGGTGTATCTGATCTCAATGCAGACATTGCAAACGTCCTTGTTCAATGAGAGTGTAGCTCGGTCCTAGCTCCCATCAAAGTGTCTAGCAGACATCTGCCTGCAAAGCATACACACTTCCGAGAGTTGGGCTTATGGACTGTCCCTCCCACATCCTGCCTGCACGTACACCGCGCTCCTAACAGGCCTAGCCCCGATGCGTGCCTGAAGTGTTGTGAGAGGTAAGTGGAAAGTCCCGGCCCACAAGACTAGTGCATCCAAGCTCAACCCAGCGATTTCCTAGTATTTCCTGTGTGAGCCAGGTGCGACATCCTAAGTGCCATACGAGAGAAGCTAGCTGAACGCCTTGTCCGAAAGCAACTTACTTCGGAGAGTTGAGCTCACCCTCAGTCCCTCACAGTTGCACACTGCCTGCAGAAAGAGTTTCCAACATCTGCACCACAGCCGTTTGTCAGAGGCTTGTGAGACGCAAGTGGAATAAGCAGACCTGGAGGGTGTCTCCAGCTGCAGTGGAGTGGTATTCTGGGTACCTCCTGGCTTAGAACACTGTTACGTTCTCAGTGCCCGAGGAACGCAGCTAGTTGAAAGCTGGCTTGTAGGCGTGCTTCCTTGTGCGAGCTGAGTTCAGGGCAGGACCTCCCGCATTCTGACTGCCCGTAGACGTAGGTCCCAGCATCCTTATGTTAGGTGCCGGAAGAGGTTGTGTGAAGAGCATGTGGAAGTGACAGGATTCTCCTCAGGTGTATCTGATCTCAATGCAGACATTGCAAACGTCCTTGTTCAATGAGAGTGTAGCTCGGTCCTAGCTCCCATCAAAGTGTCTAGCAGACATCTGCCTGCAAAGCATACACACTTCCGAGAGTTGGGCTTATGGACTGTCCCTCCCACATCCTGCCTGCACGTACACCGCGCTCCTAACAGGCCTAGCCCCGATGCGTGCCTGAAGTGTTGTGAGAGGTAAGTGGAAAGTCCCGGCCCACAAGACTAGTGCATCCAAGCTCAACCCAGCGATTTCCTAGTATTTCCTGTGTGAGCCAGGTGCGACATCCTAAGTGCCATACGAGAGAAGCTAGCTGAACGCCTTGTCCGAAAGCAACTTACTTCGGAGAGTTGAGCTCACCCTCAGTCCCTCACAGTTGCACACTGCCTGCAGAAAGAGTTTCCAACATCTGCACCACAGCCGTTTGTCAGAGGCTTGTGAGACGCAAGTGGAATAAGCAGACCTGGAGGGTGTCTCCAGCTGCAGTGGAGTGGTATTCTGGGTACCTCCTGGCTTAGAACACTGTTACGTTCTCAGTGCCCGAGGAACGCAGCTAGTTGAAAGCTGGCTTGTAGGCGTGCTTCCTTGTGCGAGCTGAGTTCAGGGCAGGACCCTCCCGCATTCTGACTGCCCGTAGACGTAGGTCCCAGCATCCTTATGTTAGGTGCCGGAAGAGGTTGTGTGAAGAGCATGTGGAAGTGACAGGATTCTCCTCAGGTGTATCTGATCTCAATGCAGACATTGCAAACGTCCTTGTTCAATGAGAGTGTAGCTCGGTCCTAGCTCCCATCAAAGTGTCTAGCAGACATCTGCCTGCAAAGCATACACACTTCCGAGAGTTGGGCTTATGGACTGTCCCTCCCACATCCTGCCTGCACGTACACCGCGCTCCTAACAGGCCTAGCCCCGATGCGTGCCTGAAGTGTTGTGAGAGGTAAGTGGAAAGTCCCGGCCCACAAGACTAGTGCATCCAAGCTCAACCCAGCGATTTCCTAGTATTTCCTGTGTGAGCCAGGTGCTACATCCTAAGTGCCATACGAGAGAAGCTAGCTGAACGCCTTGTCCGAAAGCAACTTACTTCGGAGAGTTGAGCTCACCCTCAGTCCCTCACAGTTGCACACTGCCTGCAGAAAGAGTTTCCAACATCTGCACCACAGCCGTTTGTCAGAGGCTTGTGAGACGCAAGTGGAATAAGCAGACCTGGAGGGTGTCTCCAGCTGCAGTGGAGTGGTATTCTGGGTACCTCCTGGCTTAGAACACTGTTACGTTCTCAGTGCCCGAGGAACGCAGCTAGTTGAAAGCTGGCTTGTAGGCGTGCTTCCTTGTGCGAGCTGAGTTCAGGGCAGGACCCTCCCGCATTCTGACTGCCCGTAGACGTAGGTCCCAGCATCCTTATGTTAGGTGCCGGAAGAGGTTGTGTGAAGAGCATGTGGAAGTGACAGGATTCTCCTCAGTGTATCTGATCTCAATGCAGACATTGCAAACGTCCTTGTTCAATGAGAGTGTAGCTCGGTCCTAGCTCCCATCAAAGTGTCTAGCAGACATCTGCCTGCAAAGCATACACACTTCCGAGAGTTGGGCTTATGGACTGTCCCTCCCACATCCTGCCTGCACGTACACCGCGCTCCTAACAGGCCTAGCCCCGATGCGTGCCTGAAGTGTTGTGAGAGGTAAGTGGAAAGTCCCGGCCCACAAGACTAGTGCATCCAAGCTCAACCAGCGATTTCCTAGTATTTCCTGTGTGAGCCAGGTGCTACATCCTAAGTGCCATACGAGAGAAGCTAGCTGAACGCCTTGTCCGAAAGCAACTTACTTCGGAGAGTTGAGCTCACCCTCAGTCCCTCACAGTTGCACACTGCCTGCAGAAAGAGTTTCCAACATCTGCACCACAGCCGTTTGTCAGAGGCTTGTGAGACGCAAGTGGAATAAGCAGACCTGGAGGGTGTCTCCAGCTGCAGTGGAGTGGTATTCTGGGTACCTCCTGGCTTAGAACACTGTTACGTTCTCAGTGCCCGAGGAACGCAGCTAGTTGAAAGCTGGCTTGTAGGCGTGCTTCCTTGTGCGAGCTGAGTTCAGGGCAGGACCCTCCCGCATTCTGACTGCCCGTAGACGTAGGTCCCAGCATCCTTATGTTAGGTGCCGGAAGAGGTTGTGTGAAGAGCATGTGGAAGTGACAGGATTCTCCTCAGTGTATCTGATCTCAATGCAGACATTGCAAACGTCCTTGTTCAATGAGAGTGTAGCTCGGTCCTAGCTCCCATCAAAGTGTCTAGCAGACATCTGCCTGCAAAGCATACACACTTCCGAGAGTTGGGCTTATGGACTGTCCCTCCCACATCCTGCCTGCACGTACACCGCGCTCCTAACAGGCCTAGCCCCGATGCGTGCCTGAAGTGTTGTGAGAGGTAAGTGGAAAGTCCCGGCCCACAAGACTAGTGCATCCAAGCTCAACCCAGCGATTTCCTAGTATTTCCTGTGTGAGCCAGGTGCGACATCCTAAGTGCCATACGAGAGAAGCTAGCTGAACGCCTTGTCCGAAAGCAACTTACTTCGGAGAGTTGAGCTCACCCTCAGTCCCTCACAGTTGCACACTGCCTGCAGAAAGAGTTTCCAACATCTGCACCACAGCCGTTTGTCAGAGGCTTGTGAGACGCAAGTGGAATAAGCAGACCTGGAGGGTGTCTCCAGCTGCAGTGGAGTGGTATTCTGGGTACCTCCTGGCTTAGAACACTGTTACGTTCTCAGTGCCCGAGGAACGCAGCTAGTTGAAAGCTGGCTTGTAGGCGTGCTTCCTTGTGCGAGCTGAGTTCAGGGCAGGACCCTCCCGCATTCTGACTGCCCGTAGACGTAGGTCCCAGCATCCTTATGTTAGGTGCCGGAAGAGGTTGTGTGAAGAGCATGTGGAAGTGACAGGATTCTCCTCAGGTGTATCTGATCTCAATGCAGACATTGCAAACGTCCTTGTTCAATGAGAGTGTAGCTCGGTCCTAGCTCCCATCAAAGTGTCTAGCAGACATCTGCCTGCAAAGCATACACACTTCCGAGAGTTGGGCTTATGGACTGTCCCTCCCACATCCTGCCTGCACGTACACCGCGCTCCTAACAGGCCTAGCCCCGATGCGTGCCTGAAGTGTTGTGAGAGGTAAGTGGAAAGTCCCGGCCCACAAGACTAGTGCATCCAAGCTCAACCCAGCGATTTCCTAGTATTTCCTGTGTGAGCCAGGTGCGACATCCTAAGTGCCATACGAGAGAAGCTAGCTGAACGCCTTGTCCGAAAGCAACTTACTTCGGAGAGTTGAGCTCACCCTCAGTCCCTCACAGTTGCACACTGCCTGCAGAAAGAGTTTCCAACATCTGCACCACAGCCGTTTGTCAGAGGCTTGTGAGACGCAAGTGGAATAAGCAGACCTGGAGGGTGTCTCCAGCTGCAGTGGAGTGGTATTCTGGGTACCTCCTGGCTTAGAACACTGTTACGTTCTCAGTGCCCGAGGAACGCAGCTAGTTGAAAGCTGGCTTGTAGGCGTGCTTCCTTGTGCGAGCTGAGGTCAGGCAGGACCCTCCCGCATCTGACTGCACGTAGACATAGGTCCCAGCATCCTTATGTTAGGCGCCGGAAGAGGTTGTGTGAAAAGCATGTGGAAGTGACAGGACTCTGCTCATGTGAATCTGAGTCCAATACAGACATTGCAAACGTCCTTGTTCAATGAGAGTGTAGCTCG
The DNA here is from genome assembly GCF_018345385.1 of Vulpes lagopus. Taxonomy (NCBI): domain Eukaryota; kingdom Metazoa; phylum Chordata; class Mammalia; order Carnivora; family Canidae; genus Vulpes; species Vulpes lagopus. The sequence continues at coordinate 7,983 of NW_024570765.1, read as the reverse complement.
GTCCTAGCACCCATCAATAAGTGTCTTCCAGACATCTGCCTGCAAAGCATACACACTTCCGAGAGTTGAGCTTATGGACTGTCCCTCCCACATCCTGCCTGCAGGTACACCGCGCTCCTAAAAGGCCTAGCCCCGATGCGTGCCTGAAGTGTTGTGAGAGGTAAGTGGAAACTCCCGGCCCACAAGACTAGTGCATCCAAGCTCAATCCAGCGATTTCCTAGTATTTCCTGTGTGAGCCAGGTGCTGCATCCTAAGTGCCATACGAGAGAAGCTAGCTGAACGCCTTGTCCAAAAGCAACTTACTTCGGAGAGTTGAGCTCACCCTCAGTCCCTCACAGTTGCACACTGCCTGCAGAAAGAGTTTCCAACATCTGCACCAGAGCCGTTTGTCAGAGGCTTGTGAGACGCAAGTGGAATAAGCAGACCTGGAGGGTGTCTCCAGGCTGCAGTGGAGTGGTATTCTGGGAAACTACTGGCATAGAATACTGCAACGTTCTCAGTGCCCTAGGAACGCAGCTAGTTGAAAACTGGCTTGTAGGCATGCTTCCTTGTGCAAGCTGAGGTCAGGAGAGGACCCTCCCGCATCCTGACTGCACGTCGACATAGGTCCCAGCATCCTTATTAGGTGCCAGAAGAGGTTGTGTGTAAAGCATGTGGAAGTGACAGGATTCTCCTCAAGTGTATCTGATCTCAAAAGAGACATTGCAAACGTCCTTGTTCAATGAGAGTGTTCCTCGGTCCTAGCTCCCATGAAAGTGTGTAGCAGACATCTGCCTGCAAAGCATACACACGTCCGAGAGTTGGGCTTATGGACTGTCCCTCCCACATCCTGCCTGCACGTATACCGCGCTCCTAACAGGCCTAGCCCCGATGCGTGCCTGAAGTGTTGTGGGAGGTAAGTGGAAACTCCCGGCCCACAAGACTAGTGCATCCAAGCTCAATCGAGCGGTATCCGAGTAATTCCTTTGTTAGCCAGGTGCTACATCCTAAGTGCCATACGAGAGAAGCTAGCTGAACGCCTTGTCCACAAGCAACTTACATCGGAGAGTTGAGCTGACCCTCAGTCCCTCCCAGTTGCACACTGCCTGCAGAATGAGTTTTGAACATCTGCACCAGTGCCGTTTCTCCGAGGTTTGTGAGACGCAAGTGGAATAAGCAGACCTGGAGGGTATCTGCAGCTGCAGTGGAATGCTATTCTGGGAACCTCCTGGCTTACGATACTGCTACGGTCTCAGTTCCCTCAGAACGCAGCTAGTTGAAAGCTGGTTTGTAGGCATGCCTCCATGTGCGAGCTGAGGTCAGGACAGAACCCGCCGTATTCTGCCTGCCCGTAGACAAAGGTCCCAGCATCCCTATGTTAGGCGCCGGAAGAGGTAGTGTGAAAAGCATATGAAAGTGACAGGTCTCTGCTCAAGTGTATCTGATCTCAATGCAGACATTGCAAACGTCCTTGTTCAATGAGAGTGTAGCTCGGTTCTAGCACCCATCAATAAGTGTCTTCCCGACATCTGCCTGCAAAGCATACACAATTCCGAGAGTTGAGCTTATGGACTGTCCTCCCACAATCCTGCCTGCAGGTACACCGCGCTCCTAACAGGCATAGCCCCGATGCGTGACTGAAGTGTTGTGAGAGGTAAGTGGAAAATTCCGGCCCTGAAGACTAGTGCATCCAAGCTCAATGCAGCGAATTCCTAGTATTTCCTGTGTGAGCCAGGTGCTGCATCCTAAGGGCCATAGGAGAGAAGCTAGCTGAACGCCTTGTCCAAAAGCAACTTCTTTCGGAGAGCTGCGCTGACTCTCAGTCCCTCACAGTTGCACACTGCCTTCAGAATGAGTTTCGAACATCTGCACCAGAGCCGTTTCTCAGAGGCTTGTGAGACGCAAGTGGAATAAGCAGACCTGGATGGTGTTTCCAGCTGCAGTGGAGTGGTATTCTGGGTACCTCTTGGCTTAGAGTACTGCTACGTTCTCAGTGCCCTAAGAACGCAGCTAGTTGAAACCTGGCTTGTAGGCATGCTTCCCTGTGCGAGCTGAGGTCAGGGCAGGACCCGCCCGCATCCTGCCAGCCAGTAGACAAAGGTCCCAGCATCCTTATGTTAGACGCCGGAAGAGGTTGTGAAAAGCATGTGGAAGTGACAGGACTCTGCTCAAGTGAATCTGAGTCCAATACAGACATCGCAATCGTCCTTGTTCAATGAGAGTGTAGCTCGGTCCTAGCACCCATCAAAAAGTTTCTTCCAGACATCTGCCTGCAAAGCATACACACTTCCCAGAGTTGAGCTTGTGGACTGTCCCTCCCACATCCTGCCTGCAGGTACACCGCGTCCCTAACAGGCCTACCCCGATGCGTGCCTGAAGTGTTGTGAGAGGTCAGTGGAAAGTCCTGGCCCTCAACACTAGTGCATTCAAGCTCAAACCAGCGAATTCCTAGTATTTCCTGTGTGAGCCAAGTGCTGCATCCTAAGTGCCATACGAGAGAAGCTAGCTGAACGCCTTTCCAAAAGCAACTTACTTCGGAGAGTTGAGCTCACCCTCAGTCCCTCACAGTTGCACACTGCCTGCAGAAAGAGTTTCCAACATCTGCACCTGAGCCGTTTGTCAGAGGCTTGTGAGACGAAGTGGAATAAGCAGACCTGGATGGTGTGTCCAGCTGCAGTGGAGTGGTATTCTGGAAACCTCCTGGCATAGAATACTGCTACGTTCTCAGTGCCCTAGGAACGCAGCTAGTTGAAAGCTGGCTTGTAGGCATGCTTCCTTGTGCGAGCTGAGGTCAGACAGGACCCTCCCGCATCCTGACTGACCGTAGACATACGTCCCAGCATCCTTATGTTAGGCGCTGGAAGAGGTTGTGTGAACAGCATGTGGAAGTGACAGGACTGTGCTCAAGTGAATCTGAGTCCAAACCAGACATTGCAAACGTCCTTGTTCAATGAGAGTGTAGCCACAAGACTAGTGCATCCAAGCTCAATCCAGCGAATTCCTAGTATTTCCTGTGTGAGCCAAGTGCTGCATGAAGGAGTGAGAAAAAAGTTGTGTGAGGGAAAGAGCCTAGATTCTAAGGGCACTGTGTAGAATAAGCTTGCCTTCCATACACCTGATCAAAATCTCGTTTGGGATTGTTTTATTTTATTAAGACAACTTCTAACACCATGTATCAGGAGGTGGTAGCAGTGAAAACTAGGCCTTCTACTCTGTTTGACCTGTGCAGGAGAGTGGTGTCCCACCTCCACCCACCCCAGCCCCCCGCCCATGTCACAAGCCCAGTACATCATGCCATCTTACTTTGGCTAAGTATGTATTACATTGAGAAGACTGAGGAAATAGACTTCAAGAAAGGCCACTCTGCTTAGGCTATTTGATGCTCACTCTGATATGAGCTGATAAAGATTAGGCCTTCAGTTTGGTTATAACACAAATCAGAGAAGGGCAGAAATCACAGTGAATGATAGAATCAAGATTCATAGAAGTCTTGTCATAGCTGGAGCAATGGAAAATTCTAACAAGGGGAAATTTAATAGAGATAAACCAACTCTTCACACATGCCCTCTACGTAGCAGGTGAAGGGTCTTGCCTTAGGTGCTGATTGTTTGAAATGACTTAGGAGATTTAGTTCACAATATGCTGAAGCAATCTCACAGTGACTGTGACATAAACTTGTGAACTGGGGATGCCTGGTGGCTCAGCAGGTTTAGCACCTGCCTTCAGCCCGGGGCATGATCCTGGAGACCCAGGATCGAGTCCCACGTTGGGCTCCCTGCGTAGAGCCTGCTTCTCCCTCTGCCTGTGTCTCTGCCTCTCTCTCTCTCTCTCTCTCGTCTCTCATGAATAAACAAATAAAATCTTTATATAAATAAACTTGTGAACTGTAAAATATAAGATGAAGGACAGGGAGAAGGGGGTGGGAGGTTGATGGTATAGCATAATTCTATGGTGGTCAGCCTACCTCTGAAGAATGGAGACAGAAGTTGGAACCATACTGGTGAGCCAAATTTGGAAGACTTGGAATATTTTTTTCTGAAATAAAAAGATACTATATTTTGAAATATTTGAATGGTTGTGATATGAAAGAGATACCAGTAGACTTGCTTTGGGTGGAAGTTAAAGGAGAATAGGCTTTTGCTGACCTGAAAGTAGAACTTTAGAGGTTTAAAAGTTTTATAAGTTTAAAACTCTGAGCCTACTGGTAATGAAATAAGCTAATTCCAGAAGGTATATGCTGCTCATCATTAAGTGTTCAAATAGAATGTAAAGGAAATTCACGCATTAGAAGAGGTGTTGGACGAGATGACTTTTAGGCCTGCTTGTGGCCCTGCAAGTCTATGATTCTTTGATTCAGATATAATTTACTGGGACCTTCATTTAAACAAAATTTCCTTTGCTGCTCCATTATTAGGTGACAGAACTAATTTAATTCAATAAACATTAACTAAAACTTATAGTGTATAACATCTTATACTAAATTTGGGAAGTACAGACACAATCCCTAACTTTTTGGAGCTAAATTTGAGAAACTTACGAGCTGTATCACTGTAGAATAGAATAACTAGTGTGATAGAAGGGAGAAAGGAGGATTAGGGAAAGGAAAAAAGAAAGGCTCACCTAGGAAGGAATATTTGATGGGTTATATGTGAATGAAACCAATGTCAAGAAAACATGTTTGTATTAGAATTGGAAATTTAATTTATAGAGACACACTGGATACAGTGACATTCACCCCATATGCTTCAGCTCTTCTACTTCCATCTCAACTTTGACTCCTTATGACACTAAGGCCCCCAAAAATTCCTCAAGCACTGCGTTCATGAATTAGGTGTTCTGAACAGAGAGATAGATTCCAGAATATTGGCAAACAATACTGGCTTTCTGCTACTTATTAAGGAAACATCAGATTCATTTTGTCCTAGAGTCTCTCAAGCAGTCCATTTGACTAGCTGTTGATGAAGACTATTAAGATCTTTCTATTGGAGAAATATTTCTTTTCTCAGTATTATCTCAAAGTTTCTGGAGAGATGTTTAAAATCTTTTTTCTAGTTTTGCTAGCTGTGAAATCATTGATCATTGTAGGGCATTGAGGAGGTCCGAGCTTGGTGTTTAGAGATCCAGACTTGGAGTATATCCATTCCATAGGAGTCCTCTTCCACTTTCTCAGTTTTGCATAACAGTAACTCTCTCCTTATTCATAATTCAAAAACAGTTATTACGTGCTTTCTTGTTTCTAGGAATAAATAGCAAGATAAATGGACATAGCCCCTGACTTCTTACAAAGCCAGAGCATTGAAATCTATGTGGTATAGTAGTGAGTGTACATAAAGAGATTAGTACAATAGAGGTAATAAATGGAGTTATAAAGCAATAGGAAAATGAAGGATTATTCGGTAACTTATTTTCTAGCAATTGGGTAACCATTTGGAGAAAAATAAAATGAGATTCACTTTATGATATACTCCAAAAATAATTCTTTCAGAATTGTATAATTATATAATAATTTCTCAGAATGGAGAAAGGCTGCTAATTATTACATGGTTAAATAGATAAAATAATTATAAGAAAATATGGCCACACTTGATCACATAAATGTCAACACTTAAACAAAATTCAAATGGTAAACTTGGAAAGAATGTTTGCAAAAATATTTGCAATGTTTCCAAAATAAAAGATAGGGAAGATGATGCACAACTCTTTAGAATAAAATGAGCAGTGATGAAGGGAGATCACAAAATACACAATAATATCCAAAAATAAAACCTGTCCAATATCATTAACACTGGGAAATGAGGGAGAAAGTGAGTTTGTTATCTCTTATGAAGTCCTTTTGTTTTTGCATTTATTTTCATGGATAGTGCAATGAGTTGTCTCAGAATGGATGAGATTTGCATTTCAATATTATTTTCATGGGAGAAAAATTAATATATATTTCTTGGTGGGTGTTTGGTAGTATTTGTCAAGTCTTAAAATGTTCAAATTCTTGACTAATAATTCACTTCTTAGAATTTATAGAATTAAATGGTTGAGATGTTTATGAATATCTATTTGCACTACAGCAAAGTATAGTAACAAAAAAGCTATAAACAATTTAAATATTCAACAATATAGGAAGTGTATATCAAATGATTTCAAAGTTGTACTAAAATCCTATTTTTAAAAAATATCATCTTTGCTTCCGTAGTGAAATGGCTTCTTCATATTTTTATGAAAGTCTCCTTACTCATTGCCCAATGAATCTCCTTACTCATTGCTCAAAGTTCATTGAACTTATAGCTGATAGCCCAGATAAATGCAATATTCATTCCTTGGTGCATTTCACAAGGATTGATTTCTGGTTTTCTATGTTACTGTTTTATTATTGTGTACAAAGTCATTGTTCTGGGACACCAGAGATATTGCAGTTGAAAAAAAGTTTTGACTTGGTGCAGCTTGCATTTTAGAGGATAAGACATAGTAAACAAATAATTCCAGGTAATCATATATTATGGAAAACAAATCATGACTAATAGGGTAGACAGAGTTTGGAGTTGTGTGATATTTTATATATAGTTTTCAGGGACAGTCTCTGTAACCTGACATTTGAACAGAGACTTGGAATGAATGTGGAAATGGGTCATGCTGATCTCTGAGTGATGAATTGTTTAATAGAAGTGACAGCACTTGCAAAGGTCCTAAGATAATAAGGAACCATGTGGAAACCAATGAAAGCAGAGTGGTATGAAATATGAAATAGTGGTCAAAAATGAGTATTGAGAGAAGTGAGGTGGGGATGAGGGTTGGATCTATAGGACTCTGTAATGCCATGCTAAGAGTTCTGGTGTTTTGGGAGTAGTGGAGTCTGGATTTTTGTTCTATTTTGTTTTTTTGAGTTGTATGGAAAAATCATCAGAGCATTTCACCAGATGAATGACTATAAATGGCCTATGCTTTCAAAGGAACATTCTGACTATTGTCTAGAAAATATTTTAGAAAGAGGCACAACTGGAACTAGGTAAATAATAGATTATTTCAGCAGCTCGGGCAAGACATAATGGTTCCTGGTAAAAGGCCAAAGGTGATGAGAAGTGGTTGAGTTTGGCATTTCTTTTGAGTTTTGCCAAGATTTAGGTAATAAATTAAATTTAAAGTGTGAACATAAACAGATGTCATAGATAATTCTACATGTAGCTTGAACAACTGGATGAGAGGATTGCTTTCATCAAAGTGCACAAGTTGTAAGACTAACATTTAGGATGTTTCAAAGTCAGTTAAGTCTGACTTATCAAGTAGATATCCATAGGGAGATTTTGAGTGGGGATTTGGATACTTAAGTCTGTAGTTAAGGAAGGAGGTCATTTTTGCAAACATATATTTGGAAAGTTGTCTAAAGATATATTAAATATTAAAATTAAATAAATAAAGCCATGAGACTAAGATCACTTGAGGAGTAAGTATAATGAAAAAGTGTATAGTCTAAGTCCCAAGTTAATCCAACATTCAGAGTTTAGATAAATTACAAAGATTCAGAAATGAAAATTTGGTCAGAAACTTGATCAGAGAGGCTGAGGGCTAACCAGATATATGAGATCTCACGTAGTCAAGTGAAGAAGATAGCTCATGACTGAGTGATCAAGTGTCATGGTTGATAGAGATAAAGATTCAGGAGTGACTACTGGATTTGACAACATGGCAGTCATCTGAGATTTGATAAAATCAATTAGGGGCAAGGTCTGGAAAAAAGCTCAACTAGAGAGAATGCAAACAGAGAGTACAGGCAGCAAGGAGAAACAACTATTTGGACAACTTTTGATAAATCAGTCAGTCAGTCATAGTGGCTAGAAGGGCATGTGGAAAATTTTTTGTTGTTGTTTTTGTGTGTGTGTGTGTGTGTGTTTAAATGAATATAAAATAGCATGTTCTATCCTAATGGAGTCATTCAGAAGAGAAAAATTGATGACTCAAAAGAAAGAGGGAGATAATCAAGCTTGGCATATTACCATCTACAATGGCAAAGTCAC
>NW_024570764.1:0-18794 GCF_018345385.1 Vulpes lagopus | reverse complement strand
GGTACCCTAAACCTAAACCTAATCCTATCCCGTACCCTAACCCTTACCCTAACCCGTACCCCAACCCTAAACCTATCCCTAAACCTGACCCATACACTAACAATAACCCTGATCCCTAACCAGTACCCTAAACCTATCCCTAACCCTATCCCAAACCAATACACTATCCCTATCCCTAACCCTAATCAGTACCCTAAACCTAACCCGTACCCTAACCCTAAACCTAACCCTAAAACTAACCCTAACATGTACCCTAAACCTAACCCTAACCCGTACCAGTAACCTAACCCTCAACTAACCATAACACTAACCGTACCCAAATCCTAAACCTAACCCTAACCCTAACCCGTACCAGTACCCTAACCCTAACACTAAACCTTACCCTAAACCTAACCCTAACCCGTACCCTAACCCTAACCCTAACCCTAAGACTACGCCTAACCCGTACCCTAAACCATACCATAACCCGTACCCTAACCCGAATCCTAACCCTAAACCTAACCCTAACCCTAACCCTAACCCTAAACCTAACCCAAACCCGTACCCTAAGCCGTACACTAACCCTAAACCTAACCCGTAACCTAACTCGTACCCTAACCTAACCCTAACCCGAAACCGAACCCGTACCCTAACCCTAACACTAAACCAAACCAGTACCTTAAACCGACCCCTAAACCGTACCCTAACCCTAACAGTAACCCTAAACCTATCCCTAACCCATACCCTAACCCTAACCCTACCCTAACCCTAACCTAACCTAACCTCACCCTAACCCTAACCCGTAACCTAACCTTAACCCTAACCCGTACCCTAACCTAAACCTAACCCTAACCCTAACCCGTATCTAACCCTAACCATAACCCTAAACAGTACCTTAACCCTAACCCTAACCCGTACACTAACCCTACCGCTAACCCTAACCCTTACCCGTATACAAACCCTTAACCTAACCCTAAACATAACCCTTATCTGTACCCTATCCCTGACCCTAACCCTTACCCTAACCAGTACCCTAACCCTAACCCTATTCATAACCCGTACCCTAACCCTAACCCATAACCTAACCTGTACACTAACCGTAACCCTAACCAGTACCCTAACCCTAACCCTACCCGTACCGTATCCCATACCCTAACCCTAACCTAATCTGTAACCTAATCCTTACCCTAACCCTAACCTGTACCGTAACCCATACCCTAACCCTAACCATAAATCATAAGCTAATGCTAGCCCAAACCCTAACCCATACCCTATACCTAACCCTAACACTAACCCTAACCCGTACCCTAACCCTAACCCTAACCCTAACCAGGAACCTAAACCTAACCCTAAACCTAACCCGTACCCTCACCCTAACCCTAAGCCGTCCCCTAACCCCTACCCATACGCTAATGCTCACCCTTACACTAACCCTAACCCGTACCCTAACCCTAACTGAAACCAGTACCCTATCCCTAAACTTAACCCTCACACTAACACTAACCCTAACCGTAACCAGGTCGCTAACCCTTACCCTAACCCTAACCCTAACCCTAAATCATAACCTGTACCCTAACCAGTACCCTATCCCGTACCCTAACCCGTACCATAACCCGTCCTATAACCCTAACCCCCACCCTAAACTGTACCCTTATCGTAACCCTAAACCTAACCCTAACATGTACCCCACTCCTAACGCCAACCGGAACCCTACCCCTAACCCTCACTCTAACCCTAAACCATACCCTAACCCTAAACCTACCCCTAACCCATACCCTAAACCTAACCCTCACCCGAAATCTAACCCTAACCCTAACCCTAAACCGTACCCTACCCTAACCCTAATCCTAACCTAACCCTAACCCTAACCGTCACCCTAACCAGTACACTAATCCTAACCCTAAACGTAACCCTAAACCTAAACCTAACCCGTACCATACCCTAAACCTAACCCTAACCCTAACCTGTACTCTAACCCAAACCCTAACCCTAACCAGTACCCTAACCCTAACCAGACCATAACCCATAACCTAACCCTATCCCTATCCCTAAACCCAACCCATAACCTAACCCTAAAGCTAAACCTAACCCGTAACTTAACCCTAATCTGTAACTTAACCCTAACGCCTACCCTAACCCTAATCAGTTCCCTAACCCGTGCCCTAACCGCTACCCTAAACTAACACTAACCCATACCATAACCCTAAACCTAACCCTAAATCTATGCTTAACTCGTAATGTAACCCTAAACCTAACTCTAACCCAAACCATTACCCTAATCCTAACCCTAACCCTAACACTAACCCTAACCCTAACCCTAACCCTTACCCGTACCCTAACGCTCACTCTCACCCGAACCCATATCCTAACCCTAACCCTAACACTAACCCGTACCCTAACGCTAACCCTAACCCTATCCCTAAAGAGTAACCTAACCCTAAACCTAACCCATACCCTAAACCTAACCCTAACCCGTAACCTAACCCTAACCCTAACGCTGACCCGTATCCTAAACCTAACCCGTACCCTAACCGGTACCCAAACCTAACCCAACCGTAACACTAATCAGTAACCTGACCCTAACCCTAACCCTAATCCTCACTCATACCCTAACCCTAAACCTAACCCTAACCCTAAACCTAACCTTAAACCGAACACTAACCCGTACACTAACCCTAACACGAAACCCAACCCTAACACTAACCCGTACCCAGCCCTAAACCAATACATAACACGAACCCTAACCCATACCCTAACCCTAACCCTAAACCTAACCTGAACCCTAACCCTAACCCTTACCCTAACCCTAACCCTACCCCGAAACCTAACCCTTATCCTAACCCGTATCCTAACCCTAACCGTAACCCTAAACCTAACCTTACCCTAACCCTAACCAGTACCCTTACTCTAACCCTCACCCTAACACGTTCCCTATACCTAACCCTAACCCTAACCTTTACCCTAACTCATACCCGTTCTCTAACACTAAACCTAAACGGTACCCGTACCCTAACCCAAACCCTAACCCTACGCCTAACCCTGACCCTAACCCATACGCTAACCCTAACCCTAACCCTAAACCTTATCTGTACCTTAACCCTAACCCTAACCCTAACCCTTAACCTAACCCTAACCATAACCTGTACCCTAAACCTCACACTAACCCTATCCCATACCCTAACCCTATCCTGAACCAGTACCCTAACCCTAAATCTAACCCGAACCCTAACCCTAACCCTTACCCTAACCCTAACCCTAACCCAAAACCTAACCCTTATCCTAACCCGTATCCTAACCCTAACCTTAACCCTAAACCTAACCTTACTCTAACCGTAAACAGTACCCTTACCCTAACCCTAACACTTTCCCTAAACCTAACCCTAACCCTAACGTTAACCCTTACCCATACCCGTTCCCTAACACTAAACCTAAAAGGTACCCATACCATAACCCAAACCCTAACCCTATGCCTAACCCTGATCCTAACCCGTACGCTAACCCTAACCCTAACCCTAACCCTAAACTTATCTCTAAACCTAACCGTAACCCGTACCCTAAACCTCACCCTAACCCTAACCCTAACCCGTACACTAACCCTAAACCTAACCCTATATCTAACGAGTAGCCTAACCCTAACCCTAACCCTAACCAATACCCTAAACCTAAACCTAACCCGTACCCTACTCCGTACCCTAACCCTAACCCTAATCCGTACCGTAACACCAAACCTAACCCTATACCGAACCCGTAACCTCACCCTTCCCCTTAGCCGTACCAAAATCCTAACCCGTACCCTAACCGTAACCCTTACAGTAACCCTAACCCTAACGATTACCGTACCATAATCCTCACCCTAACCCATACCCTAACCCTAACTCTAACCCATTCCCTAACCTTAACCCTAAACCTAACCCGTACCCTAACCCTAATCCGTACCCTAAACTGTACCCTAACGCATACCCTGCCCTACAACTTACCCGTAACATAACCCTAACCCTAACCCTACCACTAACCCGTACACTCACCCTAACCCTAACCCGTACTCTAAACCTAACTCGTACTCTAACCCTAACCCTTACTCTAACCGTAACCGTACCCTAACCTTCACCCACACCAGTACCCTAACCCTAACCTTAACTTACCCTGTACCCAACCCAAACCCTAACCCTAACCCTAACCCTAACCCTAACCCTAACCCATTCCCTTACCTAAACATAACCCTAACCCGTACCCGAACCCTAACCCGTACCCATACCCAAACCCTAACCCGTACCCTAACCTGAACCCTAACCTGTACCCAGCCCTAACCCTATCCCATAACCTATCCCTAACCCCAAAACTACTGCTAACCCGTACACTCACCCTAACCCTAACCCGTACCCTAACCCTAACCCGAACCCTAACCCTAACCCTTACTCTAACACTAACCCATACCCTAACCATAACCCTAACCAGTACCCTAACCCTAACTGAAACCTTAACCCTATCCCGTACCCTAACCCTAACCCTAACCCGTATCCTTACCCTAACCCAAACCCTAACCCATACCCTAACCCTAACCCTAAACCTAACCCGTACAACAAACCTAACCTAGCCCTAACCCTATTGCTAACCCGTATCGTGACCCTAACCCTGACACTAACCCTAACCCGTCCCTAACCCGTACCCTAACTGTAACCCTAACCCCTACCCTAAGGCTAACCCTAACCCTAACCCTAACACTAACCTTAACCCTAACCCGTACCCTAACCCTAAACCTAACCCTAACCCTAACTCTAACTGTAAACCATACCCTAACCCTAACCCTAAACCTGACCGGTAACCTAACCCTAACCTTAACCCGTACCTAACCCTAAACCTAACCCTAACCGTAACCCTAACCCTATTCCTAACCAATACCCGAACGCTATCCCTAACCCTAACCCGTACCCTAACCCTAACCCTAAACCTTATCCATATCCTTACCCTACCCTAACCCTAACCCTAACCCTAACCCTAACCCTAACCGTTCCCCTAACGGTAACCCTAACCCTAACCCTTTATTGTACCCTAACACTAACCCTAACCCAAATCCTAACCCGTAACCTAAAACTAACCGTAACCCTAATCTGTACCCTAACCCTAACCCTAACCCTAACCCTAAACCTAACCCTAACCTTTCCCCTAACGGTAACCCTAACCCTAACCCTTTATAGTACCCTAACACTAACCCTAACCCAAATCCTAACCCGTAACCTAAAACTAACCCTAACCCTAATCTGTACCCTAATCCTAACCCTAACCCAACCAGTACCCTAAACCTAACCCTAACTCGTAACGTAACCCATACCCGAACCCTAACCCTAACCCGTAGCCTAACCCTAACCCTAACCCTAACCAGTACCGTAACCCGAACCCTAAACCTAACCCTAACCCTCACCCTCACCCGTAACCTAAACCCTAATCCTAACCCTAATGATAAACCGTACCGTCACCTTAACCCTAAAACTAACCCGTACCCTCATCCTAAACCGTACCCCCACCAGTACCCTAACACTAACCCTAACCATCACCCTCACCCGTACCCTCACCCTAACCATAACCCTAACCCATTCCCTAACACTAACCCGTACCGTAACCCTAATCCTTTCTCTAACCCTAACCCGTACCCTAACCCTAACCCTAAACAATACCCTAACCCTAACCACTACCCTAACCCGTACACTAAACCTAACCCTAAACCTAACCCTATTGCTGACCTGTACCCTAACCGAACCCTAACACTACCCTAAACCTTACCCTAACCCGTAACCTAACTGTAACCCTAACCCATACTCTAACACTAACGCTCAACCTAACCCTACCCTAATGTTAACCCTAACCCGTACCATAAACCTTACCCTAAACCTAACCCTAAACCCTACCCTAGCCCTAACCCTACCCCTAACCCTAACCCTAAACCAAACCAGTACCCTAACCCTAACCCTAAGCCTAACCCTAACTCTAACCCTAAACAGTACCCTAACCCTAACCCTAACCCTAACTCGTAACCTAACCCTAACCCTCACCCATCCCTAACCCTAACCCTAACCCTAAAGCTAACCCTAACCCTAACCTGCACCCTAACACTAACCCTAACCCTAACCAGGACCCTAACGCTAACCCTAACCCTAATAAGTACCCTAACCCTAACCATGAACAATACCCTAACCCTAACACGTACCCTAACCCTAACAGTCACCAGTATCCTAACCATAACTCTAACCCTAAACCTAAACCTAAACTCTACCCTAACCCTAACCCTAACACTAACCAGTACCCCATCCCTAACCCTGACCCTAACCCTAACCCTAACCCTAACCCGAACCGTAACACGCACCCTAACCCTAACCCTATCCCATACCCTAACCGTCCCCATACACTAACCCTAACCCTAACCCTAACCCTAACCCTAACACGTACCCTAAACCTAACCCTTACCCGTACCCTAAGCCATACACTTACCCTAAACCTAACCCGTTCCCTAACCCGTACCCTAAACCGAACCTAACCCTATCCCAAAACCTATCCCGTACCCTAACCCTAACCCTAAACCAAACCTGGACCCTAACCCTAACCCTAACCCTAACCCTAAACCTAGACCTAAACTGTACCCTGACCCTAAACCTATCCCGAACCCTAAACATTACCCTAACCCTAACCCTAACCCTAAACCGTAACCTAACCCTAACCCTACGCTAACCTGCACCCTAACCCTAACCCTAACCCTAAGCAGTACCCTAACCCTAACATTAACCCTAACCCTAACTTATACACTAACCCTAAACCTATCCCTAACCCTAAACCTAAACCCAACCATAACCCGAACACTAACCCGTACCCTAACCCTAACGCTAAGCCTAACCATATCCCGTACCCAAACCCTAACCCGTACCCAGCCCTAACCCTAACCCTAACCCTAACGCTTACCCTAACCCGTATCCTAACCCTAACGCGTACCCTAACCCGTACCCTAAACCTACCCCTAACCCTAAACCTATGGCTAAGCCGTACCCTAACCCTAACTCTAACACTAATCCTAATCTGTACCCTAACCCGTATCCTAACTGTAAACCTTACCCGTACCCTAACCCTAAAATTAAACCAAACCCTAACCCTAACCTTAGCCTTAACCCGTACCCTAAACCTAACCCTAACCCTATGCCTAAACATAACCCGTACCCTAAACCTAACCCTAAACCAAACCAGTACCCTAACCCTAACCCTAAACCCGAACCGTACCTTAATCCTAACCCTAATCCTAAACCTAAACCGTTCCCTAACCCTAACCCTAACACGTACCCTTTCCGTACCAGAAACCTAACCCTAATCCAAAACCGTACCCTAATCCTAACCCTAACCGTCACCGTAACCCTAACCCATACCCTCACCCTAACCCTAACCCTAACCATAACCTTAACCCTATCCTGTAATCTAACCCTAACACTAACCGAAACCAGTACCCTAAACGTAACCCTAACTCTAAACCTAACCCGTACCTTAACCCTAACCCTAACCCGTACCCTAACCCAAGCCCTAAACCTAAGCAGTACCCTAACCCTAAACCTAACCTATAACCTAACCCTACCGTAACGCTAACCCTAACCCTTACCCAAACCCTTACCCTAACTCTAACCCTAACGCGTACCCGTACACTAATCCTAACCCTAAACCTAACCCTAACCTTAACCCTAATCCTAACCCTCATCCTAACCCGTACCCTATCCCTAAACTGCAGCCTAACCCTAACCCTAACCCTAACCCGTATCCGACCACATACCTTAACCCTAAACCTAACCCGTACCCTAAACCTAATCTAACCCTAACCCGTACACTAACCCTTACCCTAACCTAACCCTAAGCAATAGCCTAACACTAACCCTAACCTGTACCGTAAAACTTACCGTAACGCTAACCCTAACCCTTACCGTACCCTAACCCTAACCCTAACCCATACCGTATCCCTAAACCATACCCGAACCCTAATCCTAAACCTAACCCTAAGCCGTACCCTAACCCTTACCCTAAAATTAACCCTAACCCATACACTAACCCTAACCCTAACCAGTACCCTACCCGTACCCTAAAGTGTACCATAACCCTAACCCTCATCCTAACCCCTACCCTAATCCTAACCCTAACCCTCACCCTAAACCTAACCCGTACACTAACCCTAACCCTAAACAGTACACTAACCCTAACCCTAACACTAACCCTAATCCTAAACCTATCCCTAAACCATAACGTAAACCTAACTGTAACCCGTACCCTAACCCTAACCCTAACCCGTACCCTAACATGTAACCTAACCCTAAACCTAACCAGTACCCTAAACCTAACCCTAACCCTAACCCTATTGCTAACCCGTAACCTAAACATAACCCTAACACTAACCCTAACACGTACCCTAAACCTAACACTAACCCTAACCCTATTGCTAACCCGTACCCTAATCCTAACCATAACATTAACCCTAATTCGTACACTAACCTGTACCTTAACCGTAACCCTTACCCATACCCTAACCCTAAAACTAACCCTAACCCTAACCCGAACCCTAACGCTCACCCTAACCCATACCCTAACCTGTACCCTAAGTCGACCCTAAACCTAACCCTATTCCTAACCCGTACCCTAATCCTAACCTTAACCCTCACAATAACCCTAACCCGTACCCTAACCCTATCCCTAACCCTAAACCTAAACCTAAACCTAACCTGTATCCTATCCCTAACACTAACCCAAACCAGTACCCAAACATGAAACCTAACTCTATACCTAACCCGTACCCTAACACTAACCCTAACTGGTACCCTAACCCTAACCCAAAACTACGCCGTACCTTAACCCTACCATGTACCCGTACCGATATCCTAACCCTAAACCTAACCCTTTCCCTAACCCTAACACTAACCCGTACACTATCCCTAAACCATACCCTAACCCTATCCCTAACCCTAACCCTCACCCTAACCCTAACCTGTACCCTACCACATATCTTAACCCTAAACCTCACCCGAACCCTAAACCTAATCTAACCCTAACCCGTACACTAAACCTAACCGTAACCCTAACCCGAAACCTAACCTGTACCCTAAAACATACCATAACTGTAACCCTAACCCTTACCCGTCCCCTAACGCTAACCGTAACTCTAACCTTAACACTAACCCTTACCGTATCCCTAAACCGTACCCTAACCCTAAACGTAACCCTAACCCTAACACGTACCCTAATCCTAACCCTAACCCTACCAGTACCCTAACCCTAACCTAACCCTAACCCTAACGCGTATCCTAATTCTAACCCTAACCCTAACCCGTACCAGTACCCTAACCCTAACACTAAACCTTACCCAAACGCTAACACTAACCCGTACCCTAACCCTAACCCTAACCCTAACCCTAACCCTAACAATACGCTAACCCGTATCCTAACCCTAACCCTTACCCTATCCGTTACCCTAAACCTAACCCCAAAACTAACCCTTTCCCTAACCCTACCCTTAATCTAACCCTAACCCTAAACCGTACCCTAAACCTAACTCTAACCCATTCCCTAAACCTAACTGTAACCCTAAACCTACGCTTAACCCGTACCCTAACCCTAACCCTAACCCAAACCCGTAACCTAACCGTAATCAGTACCCTAAACCTAACCCATACTCTAACCCTAACCCTGAACTTTACCCATACCCTAACCCTAACCGTAACCCTAAACCCAACCCATAGCCTAACCCTAAACCTAAACTGTACCCTAACCCGTACCCTAACCCTAATCGGTAACATAACCCTAACGCTAACCCTAACCCTAATCAGTACCCAAACCCGTACCCTAAACCATAATCTAACCCTAACCCGAACTCGTACCATTACCCTAAACCTAACGCTAACCCTGAACGTAACTCTAACCCTAACCCCAACCCTAAACCTAACCGTAATCTGTTCCCTAACCCTAACCTAAACATAACCCTAACACGTACCCTAACCCTAACACTAAACCTAACCCTAACCCTAACCCGTACCCTAACCCTAACCCTCACCCTAACCACTACCCTAAACCTAACCCTAAACCTAACCCATACCCTAACCCTAACCCTAATCCGTAACCTAACCCTAAAACTAACCCGTACGCTAACCCTAATTCTAACCCGTAACATAACCCTAACCCTAAAGCTAATCTGTACCGTACCCCTATCCATAACCCTAACCCTAACCCATACCCTAACCCTAAACCTAACCCTAACCAGTACCCTAACCCTAACACTACCCCTAACCCTAACTCGTACTCCAATACTAAACCTAACCCTATCCCTAAACCTAAACCTAACCATAACCTAAACCTGAACTGTACCCTAACCGTAAACCTAACCCTAACCCTCTCCAGTACCCTCACCCTAACGCTAACCCAAACCCTAACCCGTACCCTACCCCATACCCAAACGAATACCCTAACCCTAACCCTAACCCTAACCCGGACCCTAAACCTATCCTAACCCTAACCAGTATCCAAACCCTAACTCTAACCCTCAACCTAATCCTAACCTCTATTCTAACCCTAACCCTAACCCTAACCCTAACACTAACGAGTACCCTAAACCTAACCCTAAGCCTAATCCTAACACTAATCCGTACCCAAACCCTAACCCTAACCAGTACCCTAACACTAAACCTAAACCGTACCATAATCTGTACCCTAAACCTAACCCTAACTCGTAACCTAACCTTAATCCTAACCTTAACCAGTACCGTAACCCATACCCTAACCCTAACACTAACCCATAAACTAACCCTAACCCTATCCCGAACCCGTAACCTAACCCTAACCCTAACCCTACCCTCACGCTCAACCGTACCCAACCCTAATCCTAACCCTAACAAGTACCCTAACCCGTACCCTAACCCGTACCCTAACCCGTACCCTAACCCGTACCCTAACCCTAACCCTAACTTGTACCCTAACCCTAACCCTATACATAACTCATAACCTCACCCTTACCCTAAGCTGTACCCTAACCCTAACCCGTACTGAAATCCTACCCCTAACACTAACTCTAACCCATTCCCTAAACCTAAACCTAACCAGTACCCTAAACCTAACCCGTACCCGTACCCTAACCCTAACACTAACACTAACACTATGCCTAACCCGTACACTATCCTTAACCCTAAGCCTAACCATAACCCTTACCATAACCCTAACCCTAATCAGTACCCTAACCCTAACCCGTATCATTACGCGTACCTAACCCTATCACTAACCCGTAACCTTACCCTTAACCTAACCCTAACCCGTACCCTAACCCTAACCCTAACCTGTACCCTAAGCCGTACAATAACCCTAAACCTAATCCTAACCTTAAACCTCACACTAACACTAACCCGTACCCTAAACCTCACCCTAACCCTAACCTGTATCCTAACCCTAACACTAACCCTAACCAGTACCTTATCCCTAACCCTATCTACAAACCTAACCTGTACCCTAAGCCTAACCCTAACCGGTACCCTAACCCTAACCCTACCCTAAGCCGTACCCTAACCCTAACCCTAACACATAACCTAACCCTTACCGTAACGCTAACCCTAACCCTTACCCGTACCGTAACCCTGAATCTAACCCTAACCCGTACCAGTATGCTTATCCTAACCCTAACCCTAACACTCACACTTACCCTAACCAGTACCCTATCCCTAAATCATACTCTCACCCTAACCCTAAACCTAAGCCTAAGCCGTACCCTAAACCTAAACCTAAACAGTACCCTAACCCTAACCCTAAACCGTACCTACCAGTAAACCCAAAACCCTAAACCTAACCTACCAAACCTAACCCTACTCCCTTAAACCTTAACCCTAACCCTAACAGTACCCAAACCTAACCCTAACCCTAACCTAACCTACCCTAACCCTACACTTATCCTAACCATACCCTAAACCTAAACACTAACCTAACCCTAACCTACCCTAACCCGACCCTAACCGTAACTAACCCTAAACATAACCCTAACCTAACACTAACCCTAACCTAACCCTATCCGTACCCTAAACATACACCTAACCCTAACCTAACCTTACCTAACCTAACCTAACCCTAACCGTACCCTAACCTACCCTAAAACCCTAAACCGTACCCTAACCTAACCCTAACCCGTAACCCTACCCTAACCCCTAACCCTACCCTAACCTAACCGTAACCTAACCTACCTAACTACCCTACCCTAACCGTAACACTAACCTAACCTAACCTAACCCTAACCCATACCCTAACCCTACCTAAAACTAACCCGTACCTAACCCAACCTCAACCCGTAACCTAACCCTAAATGCTAAACCTACAACCATACCCTAACCCTAACCCTAACCCTAATCTACCCAACCCTCACCCTAACCCTAACCCTACACTGAACCTAACCTTCCCACTAACCCTATACTAACCTATCCTAACCCAACCTTAACCTAACCCTAACCGTACCTACCTAACCCTAACCTAACCCTAACCCTAACCCGTAACCCTAACCTAAACACCCTAACACCTAACCCTAACCAACCCGTAACCCTAACCTATACCTAACTCCTATAACCGTAACTAACCTAACCCTAACCTAACCCTAACCTATACCCTAACCCTAACCTACCTCTAACCCTACCCTAACCCTAACCCTACCCTAACCCTAACCCTACACCTAACCCTAACCTACCCTAACCTAACCCTGATACCTAACCCTATACCTAACCCTAACCTAACCCTACCCTACCTAACCTAACCCTAACCCTAACCCAACCTAACTAACCCTAACCCTAACCTACCCTAACTAACCTAACCCTAACCCTAACCTATCCTAACCTAACCCTAACCCAAACCCTAACTCCTAAACCTAACCCTCCTAACCTAACCCTAACCCTAACCTACCTAGTACCTTACTAACCCTAACTCCTAACTACCACCTAACCAACTACCTAACCTAAGTCCTACCTACCCTACCCTAAACCTACCTAACCTAACACTAATCCTAACCTAACCTAACCCTACCTAACCTACCCTAACCATAACCTAACCAACCTAACCTAACCTAACCCTACCTACCTACCCTACCTAACCTACCCTAACCATAACCCTAACACCATAACACACTAACCCTAACCCTACCTATCAACCCTAACCCTAACCCTAACCTACCTAACCCTAACCCTAACCCGTACCCTACCCTAACCCTAACCTAACATCCGTAACCCTACCCTAACCCGTACCTACACCCTAACCTAACCCTAACCTAACCTAACCAAACCTACCTAACCCTAAATCGTACTAACTCTAACCTAACTAACCCTAACCTAACCCTACACCCTAAACACACAAACCAAACCTAAACCAACCGTAACCTAAACCTAACACTATAACCTAACAGACCCTAACCCTAACCCTAACCTAATCCCGTATCAACCCTAACCCTAACCCTAAAACTAACCTAACTGTACCCTAACCCTAAACCATACACTAACCCTAACCCTAACCAGTACCTAATCCTAACCATATCTGTAGAGTAACACGTAACCTAACCCTCACCAACCTATACCCTAACCCTAACCCTAACCCTAACCCTTAACCCTAACCCTACCTACACCTGTACCCTAACCAACCTACTTAACCCTAACCCGTACCCTATCCCTAAGCCTAAACAGTTCCTAACCCTAACTTAACCTAACCGTACCCTAACCTTAACCCTAACCCTAACCCTTACCCTAACCCGTACACTTACCTATACCCTAACCCAACAGGTACCCAAACCCTAACCCTAACCCGTATCCTAACCTAACCCTAACTCAATTTGCTAACCCATACCTAAACCTAACCTTACATAATCCTAACCGTACCCTAACCCGTACCCTAACCGTAACGTAACCTAACATAACCCTAACCCTAACACTAACCCAAACCTTAACCCTATCCGTACCCTAAAATAACCCTAACCCTAATCCTAACCCTAACCCTAACTCTAACCCTAACCATAACCCTAACTCTAACCCTAACCCTAACCCGGACCCGAACCCTAACCGTAACCCTAACCTTAAACCTAACCCGTACCCGTACACGTACCCTAACCCGATACCTAACCTGTACCCGTACCCTAACACTAATCCTTACCCGGACCGTAATACAAACCCTAACCCTAATCCTAACCCGTCCCATAACCCGTACCCTAAACCTAACACTAACCCTAACCCATGCCCTACCACATACCTTAACCCTTAACCTAACTCGTACCCTAACCCTAACCGTAACCCTAAGCCATACCCTAACCCGAACCCTAACTGTAACCCTAAGCCAAACCCTAACACTAACCCTAAACCGTACCCTAACCCTTTCCGTAACACTCACCCTCACCCTTACCCGTACCCTATCCCTAAACCTAAACATAACCGTAACCCGTACCCTATCCCCAAACCGTACCCTATCTCTAACCCTATCCCTAACAGTAAGCCGTACCCTAAACCTAACGCTCACCTTAACCCTAACCCGTACACTAACCATAACATTTTCCCTAACCCTAACCCTAAATCCTAACCTGTTCCCTAACCAGTACACTAACCCGTACCCTAAACCATACCATAACCGTACCCCTAACCCTAACCCTTACCCTAATCCTAACCCTAACACTCACCCTAACCTAACCGGTACCCTAACCCTAACCCTAACCCGTACCCTAGCCCATAACCTAACCCTAACCCTAACCCTAACCCATAACCTAATCCTAAAACTAACCCTAACCCTAACCCGTACCCTAACCCTAACCTTAACCCTACCTGTACCATAACCCTAAACCTAATCCTAACCCGTACCCTAAACCTAACCCTAACACTAACCCGTATCCTAACCGTAACCCTAACCCTAACCCTAACCCTAAGCCATACCCTAACCCTAACCCTAACCCGTATTCTAACCCTAATCCTCACCCTAAACCTAAGCCATACCCTAACCCTACCCTAACCCGTACCCTAACCCTTACTGTAACGCTCACCCTAACCCTTACCCATACCCTTTCCCAAACCCGAACCCTAACCCTAACCCTAACCCGAACCCTAACCCGTACCCTATCCCTAAACTGTACCGTACCCCTAACCCTATCCCTAACCCTAAGCCGTTCCATAAACCTAACCTTAACCTTACACCTAACCCGTACCCTAACCCTAACCCTAACCATAACATTTTCCCAAATCCTAACCCTAATCTCTAACCCGTACCGTAAACCTCAACTAACCCTAACCATAACCAGTACCATAACCCTAAACCTAATCATAAACCGTACCCTAAACCTAACCCTAACCCTTACCCGTATCCTAACCCTAACCCTAACCCTAAAACTAACACTAACCTGTACCCTAACCCTAAACCTAACCCTAACCCTAACCCGTAACCTAACCCTAACCCTAACCCGTACCCGTACCCTAACCCTAACCCGTACCCTAACCCGTACCCTAAACCGTACCCAGTCTTAACACTAACCCGTAACTGAACCCTAACCCTAACCCTAACCCAAACCCTAACCCTAAACCGTACCCTAACCCTAACCAACCCTAACCCTAACCAGTACCCTAACCCTAACCAGAACCCTAATCCATAACCTAAAACTAACCCTAACCGGAAACCTAACCCTAACCGTAACCCGTACCAGTACCTTTACCCTAACACTAAACCTTACCCTAAACGTAACACGAACCCGTACCCTAACACTTACCCTAACCCTAAAACTACGCCTAAGCCATACCCTATCCGAAACCCTAACCCTAACCCGTACCCTAAACCTTACGCTAACCCGTACCCTAACTCGTATCCTAACCCTAACTCTAAACCTAAGCCTAACCCTAACCCTATCCCTAACACGTACCCTAACCCTAACCATAACCCTAACCAGTACCCTAACCCTAACCTAAACCGTACCATAAACCTACGCCAAACCCTAACCCTAAAACGTACACTAACCCTAAACCTAACCCTAACCCTAACCAGTACCCTAACCCTAACCCTATTCATAACCCGTACCCTAACCCTAACCCTAACCCGTATCCTAAACCTAACCCTAAAACTAAACCTAACCCCTACCCTAACACTAACCCTAACCCTAACCAGTACCCTAACCCTAATCCTAACCCGTACCCTAAACCGTACCGTAACCCTAACCCTAACCCGTACCCTAACCCTAACCCTAACACTAAACCTAACCTGTACCCTCACCCTGACCCTAAGCCGCCCTCAAACCCTAACCCGTACACTAACCCTAAGCCTTTCACTAAACCTAACCCATATCCTAACCCTTAGCCTAACCCGTACCGTAATGCTAACCCTAACCCTAACCCTAACCCGTAACCTAAAACGAACCGTATCCCTAACCCTAAACCATACCCTAACCCTAACGCGAACCCTAACCCTAACCCGTCCCTAACCGTAACCCTAACCCGTACCCTAACCCTAACACTCACACTAACTCTAACCCTAAACCGTACGCTAACCCATACCCTAACCCTAAACCTAACCCTAACCCTAACCCGTACCCTAACCCTAACCCTAAACCGAACCAGTACCCTAACCCTAACCCGTACCCTAAGCCTAACCTTTTCCATAACCCTAACCCTAAACCCTAACCCGTTCCCTAATCAGTACCCTAAACCGTACCCTAACCCGTACCCTACCAGTACCATAACCCTAAACCCAACCCTAAACTGTACCCTTATCCTAACCCTAACTCTAACCCTAAAGTATACCCCAACCCTAAACCCAAACCGTACCCTACCCCTAACCCTAACCCGTAACCTAACCCTAAACCTACCTCTAACCTGTACCCTAAACCTACCCGTATCCCGTACCCAAACCCTAACCCTAACCCTAAACCATACCCTACCCTAACCCTAACCCTAACCCGTAACCTAACCCTAAACCTAACCATAACCCTAACTAGTACCCTAACCCTAAGCCTACCTCTAACCCATACCCTAACCCTAACCCTATCCCTAACCCCAACCCACACCCTCACCCTAAACCTACCCCTAACACGTACCCTGGTCCTAACCCTAACCCTAACCCTAACTTAACCCTTACCTTAACACTAACCCTAACCCTAACCCTAACCATTTCCCTAACCCTAACCCTACCTCTAAACCATACCCTAACCCTAACCCTATCCCTCACCCCAACGCACACCCTAACTCTAAACCTAACCCGTTCCCTAACCCGTGACTTAACCCTAATCCGTAACTTAACAGTAATGCTAACCCTAAGCCAAATCAGTACCCTAACCAGTGCCCTAACCCCTACCCTAAACCTAACCCTAAACCTTACCATAACCCTAAACCTAACCCTAAACCGTACCCTAAAACTAACCCTAACCTTAAACCTAACCCTAACCCGTACTCTAACCCTAACCCATACCCAGCCCTAAACCAAACCCTAACCCATACCCTAACCCATACCCTAACCCGTACCCTACCATGTAGCCTAACCCTGACCCTAACCCGTACCCTAACCCTAACCCTAAACCTAACCCTAAACCTAACCCGTACCCTAACCCTAACCCTAACCCTAACCCTAACCGGAAACCTAACCCGTATCCTAAACCTTATCCTAACCCTAACTGTAACCCTAAACCTAACCCTAAACCTAACCCTAACCAGTACCTTAAGCCTAACCTGTACCCAGACCCTAACCCATACCCTAACACTTCGCCTAACCTAATAGGCCTAACACTAATCCTAACCCTTCCCTAACCCGGTACCCGAGACCTAACCCTAAACCGTCCCTAACCCTAACCCTAACCCTAACCTGTACACTAAACCTAACCCTAACACTAACCAGTACCCTAACCTTAACACTAACCCATACCCTACCACATACCCTAACCATAACCCTTACCCGTACCCTAACCCTAACCCTAACCGTATCCCATACCCTAATCCTAACCTTAACACTAACCCGTATCCTAACCATAGCCCTAAACCATACCCTAACCTTAACCCTAAAACTAAACTGTACCCTAACCCTAACCCTAACCCTAACCCTAAACCTAATCCGTAACCTAACACTAACCCTAACCCGTACCCTAAACCAAACCCTAACCCGTACCCTAACCCTAACCCTAACCCTAACCCTAACCGGAAACCTAACCCGTTTCCTAAACCTTATCCTAACCCTAACTGTAACCCTAAACCTAACCCTAAACCTAACCCTAACCAGTACCTTAAGCCTAACCTGTACCCAGACCCTAACCCATACCCTAACACTTCGCCTAACCTAATAGGCCTAACACTAATCCAACCCTATCCCTAACCCGTACCCAGACCTAACCTAAACCGTACCCTAACCCTAACCTAACCCTAACCTGTACACTAAACCTAACCCTAACACTAACCAGTACCCTAACCTTAACACTAACCATACCCTAACCACATACCCTAACCATACCCTACCCGTACCTAACCCTAACCACTAACCGTATCCCATACCCTAATCCTAACCTTAACACTAACCCGTATCCTAACCATAGCCTAAACCATACCCTAACCTAACCTAACCCTAAAACTAAACTGTACCCTAACCTAACCCTAACCCTAACCCTAAACCTAATCCGTAACCTAACACTAACCCTAACCCGTACCCTAAACCAAACCCTAACAGTACCCTAACCCTAACCGTACCGTAACCCTAACCCTAACCCAACTCGTTCCCTAACCGTAACAGTACCTAAACTAACTCGTGTCCTAACTCTAACCATAAACCAAACCCTAACCAGTACCCTAACCCTAACC
>NW_024570763.1:0-27387 GCF_018345385.1 Vulpes lagopus | reverse complement strand
ATTACCTAGAAAACCATCCAATCATCCTGAAAACCTACGAATTCGGCCTGAGATTTAAAGAGAGACCAGCTGGAACGCTACAGTGAGAAGAGTTCGCGCTTCTATCAAGGTAGGAAGACGGGGAAAAAGAAATAAAGACACAAAAGGCCTCCAAGGGGGAGGGGCCCCGCGAGGAGCCGGGCTGAGGCCGGGGCGAGTGTCCCCAGGACAGGAGAGCCCCGTCCCGGAGGAGCAGGAGCTGCACCGACCTTCCCCGCGGAAAGGGGCTCCCCGGGAATTGGAGCAGGATCCCCAGAAAGGCGGGGACGCCCTCGGGCTCCCTGGGACAGTAACAGAGGAACTGCGCCCCGGAGAGTGCGCCGAGCTCCCTAAGGGCTGCAGCGCTCGGCGGGACCCGGAGCAGCTCGGAGGGGCTCGGGCGGCGGCTCCGCGGAGGGGGCTGCGGGGCTCCGGGAACAGCTCAGCGGCGGCGGCTCGGGCGGAGGAAGAAGCTCCGCGCAGAGGGGGCTGCGCGGCTCCGGGAACAGCTCGGAGGGGCTCGGGCGGCGGCTCCGCGGAGGGGGCTGCGCGGCTCCGGGAACAGCTCAGCGGCGGCGGCTCGCGCAGAGGAAGAAGCTCCGGGCGGAGGGGGCTGCGCAGCTCCGGGAACAGCTCGGAGGGGCTCGGGCGGCGGCTCCGCGGAGGGGGCTGCACCGCCGGGAGCGCGAATCCAACAGCGCAGGCCCCGGAGCACAGGGCGCCGGGACACAGCCCAGGATCCGGCCTCCCCCGGGACAGGCAGAGGCCGGGAGGGCCCAGGACAGCAAGGACGCTCCTGCCTGGAACTGAGCAGATCAGCGGCCCCGCCCCGGAGCCCCCAGGCTCTGCAGACGGAGAGCCCCGGAGCTACTGCGGGAGCTGACTCGAGGGTCCCAGAGCTGCCCCCGCCACTGTGGCTTCCTCCCGGGGCCTCACGGGGTGAACAACCCCCACCGAGCCCTGCACCAGGCAGGGGCAGAGCAGCTCCCCCAAGTGCTAACACCTGAGAATCAGCACAGCAGGCCCCTCTCCCAGAAGACCAGCGAGACGGACCAGTTCCAAGGGAAGTCAAGGGACTTAAACTACACAGAATCGGAAGATACTCCCCCGTGGTTTTTTTTGTTTTTGTTTTTGTTTTTTTTGTTGTTTTGTTTTGTGCTTTTTTTTTTCTTTTTTTTTTCTCTCTTTCTTCTTGATTTCTGATTGCTTCCCCCACCCCCCCTTTTTTTCTTTTTTCTCCTTTCTTTCTTTTTCTTTCTTTTTCTTCTCTTTTTCCCCTATTTTTTTCTTCTTTCTCTTTTTTCTTTTTCTCTTTTTTTCCTTCTCTCTCTTTTTCTCCTTTTCCCAATACAACTTGTTTTTGGCCACTCTGCACTGAGCAAAATGACTAGAAGGAAAACCTTACCTCAAAAAAAAGAATCAGAAACAGCCCACTCTCCCACAGAGTTACAAAATATGGATTACAATTCAATGTCAGAAAGCCAATTCAGAAGCACTATTTTACAGCTACTGGTGGCTCTAGAAAAAACCATAAAGGACTCAAGAGACTTCATGACTGCAGAATTTAGATCCAATCAGGCAGAAATTAAAAATCAATTAAATGAGATGCAATCCAAGCTAGAAGTCCTAACGACGAGGCTTGACGAGGTGGAAGAACGAGTGAGTGACATAGAAGACAAGTTGATGGCAAAGAGGGAAACTGAGGAAAAAAGAGACAGGCAATTAAAAGACCATGAGGATAGATTAAGGGAAATAAATGATAGCCTGAGGAAGAAAAACCTACGTTTAATTGGGGTTCCCGAGGGCGCGGAAAGGGACAGAGGGCCAGAATATGTATTTGAACAAATCCTAGCTGAAAACTTTCCGAATCTGGGAAGGGAAACAGGCATTCAGATCCAGGAAATAGAGAGATCCCCCCCTAAAATCAACAAAAACCGTTCAACACCTCGACATTTAATAGTGAAGCTTGCAAATTCCAAAGATAAGGAGAAGATCCTTAAAGCAGCAAGAGAAAAAAAGTCCCTGACTTTTATGGGGAGGAATATTAGGGTAACAGCAGACCTCTCCACAGAGACCTGGCAGGCCAGAAAGGGCTGGCAGGATATATTCAGGGTCCTAAATGAAAAGAACATGCAACCAAGAATACTTTACCCCGCAAGGCTTTCATTCAAAATGGAAGGAGAGATAAAGAGCTTCCAAGACAGGCAGGAACTGAAAGAATATGTAACCTCCAAACCAGCTCTGCAAGAAATTTTAAGGGGGACTCTTAAAATTCCCCTTTAAGAAGAAGTTCAGTGGAACAATCCACAAAAACAAGGACTGAATAGATATGATGACACTAAACTCATATCTATCAATAGTAACTCTGAATGTGAACGGGCTTAATGACCCCATCAAAAGGCGCAGGGTTTCAGACTGGATAAAAAAGCAGGACCCATCTATTTGCTGTCTACAAGAGACTCATTTTAGACAGAAGGACACCTACAACCTGAAAATAAAAGGTTGGAGAACCATTTACCATTCAAATGGTCCTCAAAAGAAAGCAGGGGTTGCCATCCTTATATCAGATAAATTAAAATTTACCCCGAAGACTATAGTGAGAGATGAAGAGGGACACTATCTCATACTCAAAGGATCTATCCAACAAGAGGACTTAACACTCCTCAATATATATGCCCCGAATGTGGGAGCTGCCAAATATTTAAACCAATTAATAACCAAACTCAAGAAATACCTTGATAATAATACACTTATACTTGGTGACTTCAATCTAGCTCTTTCTACCCTGGATAGGTCTTCTAAGCACAACATCTCCAAAGAAACGAGAGCTTTAAATGATACACTGGACCAGATGGATTTCACAGATATCTACAGAACTTTACATCCAAACTCAACTGAATACACATTCTTCTCAAGTGCACATGGAACTTTCTCCAGAATAGACCACATACTGGGTCACAAATCGGGTCTGAACCGATACCAAAAGATCGGGATAGTCCCCTGTATATTCTCAGACCATAATGCCTTGAAATTAGAACTTAATCACAACAAGAAATATGGAAGGACCACAAACATATGGAGGTTAAGGACCATCCTGCTAAAAGATGAAAAGGTCAACCAGGAAATTAAGGAAGAATTAAAAAGATTCATGGAAACTAATGAAAATGAAGATACAACCGTTCAAAATCTTTGGGATGCAGCAAAAGCAGTCCTGAGGGGGAAATACATCGCAATACAAGCATACATTCAAAAACTGGAAAGATCTCAAATTCAAAAGCTCACCTTACACATAAAGGAACTAGAGAAAAAGCAACAAATAGACCCCACCCCCAGCAGAAGAAGAGAGTTAATTAAAATTCGAGCAGAACTCAATGATATCGAGACCAAAAGAACTGTGGAACAGATCAACAGAACCAGGAGTTGGTTCTTTGAAAGAATTAATAAGATAGATAAACCATTAGCCAACCTTATTAAAAAGAAGAGAGAGAAGACTCAAATTAATAAAATCATGAATGAGAAAGGGGACATCACTACCAACACCAAGGAAATACAAACGATTTTAAAAACATATTATGAACAGCTGTACGCCAATAAATTAGGAAATCTAGAAGAAATGGACGCATTCCTGGAAAGCCACAAACTACCAAAACTGGAGCAGGAAGAAATAGAAAACCTGAACAGGCCAATAACCAGGGAGGAAATTGAAGCAGTCATCAAAAACCTCCCAAGACACAAGAGTCCAGGGCCAGATGGCTTCCCAGGGGAATTCTATCAAACGTTTAAAGAAGAAATCATACCTATTCTACTAAAGCTGTTTGGAAAGATAGAAAGAGATGGAGTACTTCCAAATTCGTTCTATGAGGCCAGCATCACCTTAATTCCGAAACCAGACAAAGACCCCACCAAAAAGGAGAATTACAGACCAATATCCCTGATGAACATGGATGCAAAAATTCTCAACAAGATACTAGCCAATAGGATCCAACAACACATTAAGAAAATTATTCACCATGACCAAGTAGGATTTATCCCTGGGACACAAGGCTGGTTCAACACTCGTAAAACCATCAATGTGATTCATCATATCAGCAAGAGAAAAACCAAGAACCATATGATACTCTCATTAGATGCAGAGAAAGCATTTGACAAAATACAGCATCCATTCCTGATCAAAACCCTTCAGAGTGTTGGGATAGAGGGAACTTTCCTCGACATCTTAAAAGCCATCTACGAAAAGCCCACAGCAAATATCATTCTCAATGGGGAAGCACTGGGAGCCTTTCCCCTAAGATCAGGAACAAGACAGGGATGTCCACTCTCACCACTGCTGTTCAACATAGTTCTGGAAGTCCTCGCCTCAGCAATCAGACAACAAAAAGACATTAAAGGCATTCAAATTGGCAAAGAAGAAGTCAAACTCTCCCTCTTCGCCGATGACATGATACTCTACATAGAAAACCCAAAAGCCTCCACCCCCAGATTGCTAGAACTCATACAGCAATTTGGTAGCGTGGCAGGATACAAAATCAATGCCCAGAAATCAATGGCATTTCTATACACTAACAATGAGACTGAAGAAAGAGAAATTAAGGAGTCAATCCCATTTACAATTGCACCCAAAAGCATAAGATACCTAGGAATAAACCTAACCAAAGAGGTAAAAGATCTATACCCTAAAAACTATAGAACACTTCTGAAAGAAATTGAGGAAGACACAAAGAGATGGAAAAATATTCCATGCTCATGGATTGGCAGAATTAATATTGTAAAAATGTCAATGTTACCCAGGGCAATTTATACGTTTAATGCAATCCCTATCAAAATACCATGGGCTTTCTTCAGAGAGTTAGAACAAATTATTTTAAGATTTGTGTGGAATCAGAAAAGACCCCGAATAGCCAGGGGAATTTTAAAAAAGAAAACCTTAGCTGGGGGCATCACAATGCCAGATTTCAGGTTGTATTACAAAGCTGTGGTCATCAAGACAGTGTGGTACTGGCACAAAAACAGACACATAGATCAATGGAACAGAATAGAGAACCCAGAAGTGGACCCTGAAATGTACGGTCATCTAATATTCGATAAAGGAGGAAAGACTATCCATTGGAAGAAAGACAGTCTCTTCAATAAATGGTGCTGGGAAAATTGGACATCCACATGCAGAAGAATGAAACTGGACCACTCTCTTTCACCATACACAAAGATAAACTCAAAATGGATGAGAGATCTAAATGTGAGACAAGATTCCATCAAAATCCTAGAGGAGAACACAGGCAACACCCTTTTTGAACTTGGCCACAGTAACTTCTTGCAAGATACATCCACGAAGGCAAAAGAAACAAAAGCAAAAATGAACTATTGGGACTTCATCAAGATAAGAAGCTTTTGCACAGCAAAGGATACAGTCAACAAAACTAAAAGACAACCTACAGAATGGGAGAAGATATTTGCAAATGACATATCAGATAAAGGGCTAGTTTCCAAAATCTATAAAGAACTTATTAAACTCAACCCCAAAGAAACAAACAATCCAATCATGAAATGGGCAAAAGACATGAAGAGAAATCTCACAGAGGAAGACATGGACATGGCCAACAAGCACATGAGAAAATGCTCTGCATCACTTGCCATCAGGGAAATACAAATCAAAACCACAATGAGATACCACCTCACACCAGTGAGAATGGGGAAAATTAACAAGGCAGGAAACAACAAATGTTGGAGAGGATGCGGAGAAAAGGGAACCCTCTTACACTGTTGGTGGGAATGTGAACTGGTGCAGCCACTCTGGAAAACTGTGTGGAGGTTCCTCAAAGAGTTAAAAATAGACCTGCCCTACGACCCAGCAATTGCACTGTTGGGGATTTACCCCAAAGATTCAGATGCAATGAAACGTCGGGACACCTGCACCCCGATGTTTCTATCAGCAATGGCCACAATAGCCAAACTGTGGAAGGAGCCTCGGTGTCCATCGAAAGATGAATGGATAAAGAAGATGTGGTTTATGTATACAATGGAATATTACTCAGCAATTAGAAACGACAAATACCCACCATTTGCTTCAACGTGGATGGAACTGGAGGGTATTATGCTGAGTGAAATAAGTCAATCGGAGAAGGACAAACAGTGTATGTTCTCATTCATTTGGGGAATATGAATAATAGTGAAAGGGAATATAAAGGAAGGGAAAAGAAATGTTGGGAAATATCAGGAAGGGAGACAGAACATAAAGACTCCTAACTCGGGGAAACGAACTAGGGGTGGTGGAAGGGGAGGAGGGCGGGTGTTGGAGGGGAATGGGTGACGGGCACTGAGGTGGACACTTGACGGGATGAGCACTGGGTGTTTTTCTGTATGTTGGTAAATTAAACACCAATAAAAGTTAATTTAAAAAAAAAGAAAGAAAATAAACGAATCGAAACGAAAAAAATTCAATCGAAACGAAAAAAATCAAATCGAAACAAAAATAAACGAATCGAAACGAAAAAAATCGAATCGAAACGAATTGAATCGAACTGAAAAATTCAAATCGAATCGAATTGAATCAAAAAATTCGAATCGAATCGAATCGAAAAATTCGAATCGAAATGAATCGAATCGAAAAATTCGAATCGAAACGAAAAAAATCAAAACGAAAATAAACGAATCGGAACGAAAAAAATCGAATCGAAACGAAAAAATTCGAAACGAAAATAAACAAATCGAAACAAAAAAAATCGAATAGAAACGAATCGAATCGAACCGAAAAATTCGAATCGAATCGAATCGAATCGAAAAAAATAAAATGGAATAGAATTGAATTGAAACGAATAAAATCATTTTGAATCGATAATAATCGAATCGAAACAAAAATAAGAGATTCGAAATGAAAACAATCGAATCAAGTCAAACAAATCGAATCGAATCGAATCGAATTGAATGTAAAACAATCGAATCGAAAGTAATTGAATCGAAACGAAAATACTCGACTGAATGGAAAATAATCGCATCAAATGGTAAATAATCGAAATGAATAGAATTGAATCAAATATTATTGATTCGAATTGCAGGCCTTACACTGCAATGTGGAATGCATTTCTCACATCCTCTCCCTGAGAGGGATGGAAGTGTTGGAAGTTAGTATGTACCACCCATCTGAGGGAGGAAGTCGTCAGAAGTCGCTGGATTGAGCTAAGAGACACTTGCCTCTCATAAACTTGAATCCCGTATCCAACGAAATCCTATGGCTGCAAAGGGTACAGGCGGCCACCATGTGGGAGGTTGAAGCCATAAGCTCAACCCAAAGGAGTGTGCATCCCTTGGAGGCAGCTGTCCGCTAGTCGTGAAATTGACAAGCCAGTCACTTGGTTCTCTCTCTGCTCCTGTCCCGCGTAGAACGAAATGCTGTGCAAGCGAACCGTACAGGCAGTCAGGATGTGGGAGCGATAGGCCATAAGCTCAACTCTCGGAAGTGTGTACGCTTTGCAGGCAGATGTCTGCTAGACACTGATTGATGGGAGCTAGGACCGAGCTACACTCAAATTGAACAAGGACGTTTGCAATGTCTGTATTGGACTCAGATTCACTTGAGGAGAGTCCTGTCACTTCCATATGCTTTTCACACAACCTCTTCCGGCACCTAACATAAGGACGCTGGGACCTATGTCTACGGGCAGTCAGGATGCGGGAGGGTCCTGCCCTGACCTCAGCTCGCACAAGGAAGCATGCCTACAAGCCAGCTTTCAACTAGCTGCGTTCTTAGGGCACTGAGAACGTAGCAGTACTCTAAGCCAGGAGGTACCCAGAATACCACTCCACTGCAGCTGGAGACAACATCCAGGTCTGCTTTATTCCACTTGCGTCTCACAAGCCTCTGACAAACGGCTCTACGTGCAGATGTTCGAAACTCATTCTGCAGGCAGTGTGCAACTGTGAGGGACTGAGGGTGACCTCAACTCCTAGAAGTAAGTTGCCTTGGGACTAGGCGACCAGCTCGCTTCTCTCGTATGGAATTTAGGATGTAGCACCTGGCTAACATAGGAATTGCTAGGAAATCGCTGGATTGAGCTTGGAGGCACTAGTCTTGTAGGCCGGGACTTTCCATCTACCTCTCACAACACTTCAGTCCCGCATCGAGCCTAGGCCTGTTAGGAGCGAGGTGTACCTGCAGGCAGGATGTGGGAGGGACAGGCCATAAGCTCAACTCTCAGGAGCGTGTATGCCTGGGAGGCAGATGTCTGCTCCCCACTCATACAGGGGAGTTAGAACCTAGCTACACTCTAATTGGACAAGGATGTTGGCAATCGCTGTCTTCAACTCACATTGCCGTGAGGACAGGCCTGACGTTTCCACACGCATTTCTCACAACCTCTCCCTGCACCTAACATGAGGATGTTAGCAGCTCCACCCACAGGGGGACCCGAGGCGGGAGGGTCCTTCGTTGAGCTCAACTCTCAACAGGAAGCATGCCTCGAATACAGCTTTCCACTAGCTGCGTTCTTATGGCCTTGAGAACGTAGCAGCATTGGAAGTCAGGACGTTTCGTGAATACCGCTCTACCGCACCTAGTGACAGCACCATTGAGGCCTGCGGCTTGCCCCTTGCGTCCCATGAGCTTCTGACAAACATGTCTAGTGAGGATGTTCGTAACTCCATGTGCAGGCAGTGTGGAACTGGGAAGGACCGCGAGTCAGCTCATCTCACAGAAGGAAGTTCCCCTGAGAGAGAGCTTGCAACTAGGTACTCAGGTTTGGAAGTTAGTATGTACCTCCCATCTGAGGGAGGAATTCTTCAGAAGTCGCTGGATTGAGCTAAGAGACACTTGTCTCTCACAAAACTTGCATCCCTTATCCAAACTATCCTTTGGCTTCGAAGTGTACAGGCGTTCAGCATGTGGGAGGTAGAATTCATGAGCTCAATCCAAAGGAGTTGCATGCCTTGGAGGCAGGTGTCTGCTAGGCGCGAAATCGACAAGCCAGTCACTTTGTTCTCTCTCTGCTCCTGTCCCGCGTAGAACGAAATACTGTGGAATCGAACTGTTCAGGCACTCAGGATGTGGGAGGGACAGGCTATAAGCTCAACTCTCAGAAGTGTGTATGCCTGGGAGGCAGATGTTTTCTTCCCACTCCTACAGGGGAGATTGAAACTCGCTACACTCTAATTGAACAAGGACGTTGGCAATCGCTGTATTCAACTCACATACACGTGAGTACAGCCCTGTGCTTCCACATGCATTTCTCACAACCTCTCCCTGCTCCTAACATGAGGATGTTGGCAGCTACATCCACAGGCAGGCATGATGCAGTGGGGTCCTGCCTTGAACTCATATCTCAAAGGAAGCATGCCTCGATTGCAGCTTTCCACTAGCTGCGTTCTTACGGCCGTGAAAATGTAGCAGCAGTGTAAGGTGTATGCAGGCTGTGGATGCAGCTGTCCGGGAGGTCGGAAGTGACAAGCAAGTCACTTGGTTCTCTCTCTGCTCCTGTTCTGTGTAGAACGAAATACTGTGGAAGCGAACCGTACAGGCAGTCAGGATGTGGGAGGGACAGGCCATAAGCTCAACTCTCAGAAATGTGAATGCCTTGCAGGTACATGTTTGCTTGCCACTCCTACAGGGGAGATAGAACCTAGCACGAGTCTCATTGAACAAGGCTGTTGGAAATCCCTGTATTGAATTCAGATTCACGTGAGTACAGGCCAGACACTTCCACATGCTTTTCACACAACCTCTTCCAGCACCTCACTTAAGGATGATAGGAGGTATGTCTACAGGTAGTCAGGATGTGGGCGGGTCCTGCCCTGAGCTCAGCTCTCACAAGGAAGCATCCCTAGAAGGCAGTTTTCAACTAGCTGTGTTTTTATGACTGTGGTGTCCTTCTAACCTAACCTATACTTGGTCACTCCAGTCCCCAACTGGGCCTCAGCTGGTCTTGTGCCTCTGGTACTTTGGCCTCACCTGGACCTGTTAACTATGTTCCCACCTGGGCCTCAACTGGTCTTATGACTTTTGTCCCCACCTGTGTCTCACCCAGACCAGGTGACTGAGTTCCACCTGGGCCTTACCTGGACCTGGTGAATCTGGTCCCCTCCTGGGTATCACCTGGACCTGGTGACTCTGGTCCTCACGTGCACCTCACCTGGACCTGGTGACTCTTGTACTCACCTGGGCATCATCAGGATATGTTTAGTCTGTTTCCCAAGTGAGACTCTGGAACATTTAACTTTGGTCCTCACCTGGGCTTCACCTGGACCTGGTGACTCTGGTTTCCACATGAACCACACCTGGACCTGGTGTCCCTGCTGTTCTTGTAGCCTCTCCTGTGCCTGGTGACTCCAGTCCCCCTACCCCCGGGCCTCACCTGGATTTGGTGATTCTGGTCCTCAGCTTGGTTTCACCTGGACCTGGTGACTGTGGTCCCCACCTTGGCCTTACCTGGACCTGCTGATTCTGGTTCCCACCTGGGCCTCACCTGTACCTGGTGATCTGGTTCTCACGTGGACCACACCTAGACCTGGTGACTGTGCTGTCCTTCTAGACTCACCTTTAACTGGTAACTCTGGTGTCCACCTGGGCCTCCCCTGGACCTGGTGAATCTGGTCCCCCTTGGTACTCAAGTGGACCTGGTGACTCTGGTCCTGAGGTGGGCATCATTGGAACATGGTTATTGTGTTCCCCACCTGGGACTCACCTCGACCTGGTAACTCTGGTCCTTACCTGGGCCCCACCTGGACCTGGTGATTCTGGTCTGCACCTGAGACTACCCTGGATCTGGTGACTGTGGTCCCCACCTGGGCCTCACTTGGACCTGGTGACTCTGATCCCCATCTGGGCCTCACCTGGCCCTGTTAACTCTGGTCCTCAACTGGGCATAATTGGGACCCGGTTACTGTGTTCCACAACTGAGCCTCACCTGGACCAGGTGACTCTGGTCCCCCTCTGGGTCTCACCCTGACCTGGTGACTGTGAACCCCACTTTGGCCTGATTTGGACCTTCTGACTCTGGTTGCCACCTGCGCCTCACCTCGAACTGTTGACTCTGGTTCTTTCAAGGGCCTCCCCTATACCTGGTGATTCTGGTCCCCACCCTGGGACTCACGTGTGCCTGGTGAGTCTGGTCCTCACCTGGGCCTCATCTGGACCTGGTGACTCTGGTCCCCACCTGGACCTCTCCTGGACCTGGTGACTCTCTTTCCAACATGGACCTCACCTGGATCTGGTGACTCTGGTCCTCAGTTTGGCCTCACCTGGACCTGGTGACTCTCGTCCCCACTTTGACCTAACTCAGACCTGGTGAATCTCGTCCCCACCTAGGCCTCACCTAGACCTGGTGACTCTTGTCCCCAGCTATGCCTCAATTCGACCTGATGATTCTGGTCCTCACGTGGGCCTCACATGGACCTGGGACTCAGCTGGATATAGTGGCTCTGATTCCCACATGGGGCTCACCTGATACTGGTGACTGTGGTCTCCTTCTATGCCTCACCAGGACCTGGTGATTCTGATCCCCATTGGGCCTTGCATGGCCCTAGTGACTCTGGTCCTCACGTAGGCATCATTGGGACCTGGATACTCTATTCCACACCTGGGCCTCACTTTGACCGGGGACCTCTGGTCCCACTCTGGGCCTCAAACTAAACTGGTTACTCTGGTCCCCCTCTGGACCTCACCCTTACCTTTTGACTCTGGTCCCCCCCCGGGCTTCACTTGGACCTGGTGAATCTGGTCCTTACCTGTTCCTCACCTGGACCTTGTGACTGTGGTCCCCACCTGGGTCTCACCTGGATCTGGTGGCTCTGGTTCCCATATGGGGCTTTCCTGGACCTGGTTCCTGTGGTCTCCTTCTGGCCTCACCTGGAACAAAATGACTCTCATGGGTAAATAAATAAAATCTTAAAAACAAAAACAAGAGAAAGGACAAAGGCATACGATCCTCTCAAGAGTTGCAGAAAAAGCATTTGACAAAATACAACATAAAAAGCATAGTGGATAGTAAAAGGGAATATAAGGGAAGGGAGAAGAAATGTGTGGGAAATATCAGAAAGGGAAACAGAACATAAAGACTCCTAACT
Source organism: Vulpes lagopus (assembly GCF_018345385.1). NCBI lineage: Eukaryota > Metazoa > Chordata > Mammalia > Carnivora > Canidae > Vulpes > Vulpes lagopus. The sequence goes on along the minus strand of NW_024570763.1, from coordinate 15,321 downwards.
CTGGGAAATGAACTAGGGGTGGTGGAAGGGGAGGACGGCGGGGGGGTGGGGGTGAATGGGTGACGGGCACTGAGAGGGGCACTTGACGGGATGAGCACTGGGTGTTATTCTGTATGTTGGTAAAGTGAACACCAATAAAAAATAAATTTATTATTTAAAAAAAAAAGGATAGTGGGTTTTTTATTTTTATTTTTTTTTTCGGCATAGTGGGTTTTGAGGAAACGTATATCAACAGAATAAAGGCCGTGTAGGAAGGCCCGTAGCTGACATCATCCTCAAGGGTGAAAACTTGAAATCGTCTCCCCTAAGAGCAGGAATAAGCCAAGGAAGTCCCCTCTCAGCAGTGGAAGTCCTATCGTAGTCAACAGACAGGAAACAGAAAAGGTTCCACACCTGGAGGGGGGACATCACACTGTCCCTATTTGCTGAAGACGTGGTATTAGAAACAGGAAACCCGACAGACTCCACCAAAAACTGTTAGAACTAATGAGTGAATTCCTTAACGTTGTGGGACACAAAATGAACAGAGATCAGTAGCCTTGCTGTGTCCCGACAATGAGCACTCAGGAAGGAAATTCAGGACATGACTCCCTTATCAGGAGCATCCAAAAAACAAAATAATTAGACTGAACCAAGGGACTGCAAGACTTGTACACTGAAAATTACAAGACTTTGGGAGGACATCCTGGGCTCGTGGGGTCGGAGCCTTCATCTTGTTAAAATGTCCACAGTTCAGAAGCCACCCGCAGTTCCAATGTCATTCCTATCAAAATCATGGTGGCCGATTTTAGAAATAGAAAAAGCACTCCTAACATTTGTCCGCCCCCACAAATGACCCTGGACAGCAAATCAGTGTTGGAGAAGCAGGACAGAGCTGGACGCAGCACTTTCTTATTTCAAACGATGTCACAGAGACACAGGATAAAGCAGTGTGGTTCTCGGGCCCCTGGCTGGCTCCGTTGGTTAAGCATCTGACTCTTGACCTCACCCCTGGTCTTGATCTTGGGGTCATAAGTACTAGGCCTGTGCTGGGCTGTGGACGAGGCATGGAGCCTACTTAAACAAACCAAACCCACAGGGGTGTGGTTCTGGCATTGCTGAAGGAGCAGAATAGAGAGCCTGGAAGAAAATGCACTCTGATACAGTCAACTGATTTTTTAAATTTAATTTAATTTAAACCCAATTAATTAACAGTATAGTGTATTATACTTTCAGAGATAGACTTCAGGGATTTACCAGTTGGAGATGACACCAGTGCTCATGACATCACGTGCCCTCCTTCATGCCCGTCTACCAGTTACCCTGTCCCTCCACTTCCCTCCCCTCCAGCGACCCTCAGTTTGTTTCCTGTGATTGAGTCTCTTTTTCCTCCATCTCTGTTTTCATCTTATTTGTTTTTCCTTCCCTTCACAGATGTCCATCTGCTTTGCTTCTTTAATTTCACCTATGAATGACACCATACGGTCATTTTCTTTCCTGACTGACTGATTTCACTTAACATGATCCCTCTAGTTCTATCCACGTCATTGCAAATGGCAAGATTTCCTTCTCTTTGATAGCTGAGTAACATTCCTATCATCTATCTATCTATCATCTATTACCATCATCTATCTCCCATCCTCTTTATCCATCATCTGTCTGAAGGCACCGAGGCTCCTCTCACAGTGTGGCTACTGTGGACCCGCCTGCTGTGGACATTGGGGTGCAGTTGTCCCGGAGTCTCACTGCATCTGTATCTTCGGAGTGAGCTCCAGGCCGAGCACCTGCTGGTCGCAGGGCGGCTCTATTTGTAACTTCCTGAGGAGCCTCCACACTGTTTCCAGGGTGGCTGCACCAGCCCGCGGTCCCGCCCACAGTGGAAGAGGGTTGAGTGGGTTTTGTAGGACGTGGTAAAAGTCTGGTCCACATTTCATTTTGCGTCCTGTGGGCTCCAATTCATCGTCCTTAAGTATTTCTGAGAAAGCCGGGTGTTGGGCTCCGTTTCAGTGAGACGTTTCCGAAGCTCACAGGCCTCAGCTGGAGCCTGGAAGGAGGCAGGTGTGGCCCCAGGCGCAGGGACACCGCCTCCTGCACGGCCTCTTGCAGTGCCTAAGCGTCCCCCAGACCCTGCCCAAGGATCGCGCATGCGCAGTAAGCCTCGTCCGCTTGCACTAACAGGAGCCAGCCTGTGCTTGGGAGGCCTGAGGAGGAGGTGGGGTCGCGTCCACGCTGATGAGCCGCAGCCTCCTCAGGACCCGCAGTGAGGCTTCAGGAGGACATTGGGCCACGTTCACGCTGTCAGGAGCCCCGGTCTCCTCAGGACCCGCGGTGAGGATTCAGGAAGATGTGGGCCAACATCCACACAGACAGGAGCCCCTGGGCCACCTCAGGAACCACGGGGAGGCTTCAGGAAGATGTGGTGCCGCGTCCACTCTGGCAGGAGCTCCCAGGCCCCTCAGGACATAAGTTGAGGCTTCTGGAACCTGGGGGCCACATCCACGGTGACAGGAACCCCGGCTTCCTCAGAACACAGGGTGACGTTTTGGGAGGACTTGGCGCCACATCCACACAACCAGACGCTGACTTCCTCAGGACCCCCGGTGTAGACTTCGGGAAAATGGGAATGCGTCCATGCGGACAGAAGACCCCAGCCTTGTCAGGGCCTGCGGTGAGGCCTAAGAAAGATTTGGGTGCCGCATCCACACTGACAGGAGTCTCCGACCTCCTCAGGACCCACTGTGAAGGTTTGGGAAGATTTGGGGCCACGTCCATGCCGACAGGAGCCCCCAGCCTCCTCAGGTCTTATGGTGAGGCTTGAGGAAAATGTGGGGCCACGTCAACACTGACAGGACCCCCGTCCTCCTCAGGACCTGCACTTTGGCTTTGGGACATATGGGGCTGCGTCTATGCTGATAGGAGTCTACAGCCTCCTCAGGACCCGCGGTGAGTTTCCGGGGGGACGTGGGGCCATGTCCAGGCTGACAGGAGCCTCCGGCCTCCTGAGGACCTGCTGTGAGGCTTCCAGAGGATGTGAGACCTAGTCCACAGTGACAGGAGACCCGGTGTCCTCAGGACCCCACTGACTATGACTCAGGAACACGTGGGGCCGCGTCTGCACTCACAGGAGCCCGGCTTCCTCAGGACCCCCTAGAGGACTCTGGAGGTGCCGTTGGGGGCCACGTCCACATCAGAAGGGACTCCTCAGAACCACAGGGTAAGTGAATGGGTAGAATGAATGGTAGGGTCAGGGGAGGGGAGACAGTTGGTGGTTAGGTTTCGTTAGATGTTAGGGGTTAGTGTTTATGCTTATGGTTACGGATTAGAGGTTAGGGTGAGGGATAATTGTAAGGGTCAGTGGTTAGGAGTTAGGATGGGGGTTAGGGATTAGGCATAGGGGTTAGGGTTAGGGACAGGGTTTAGAGTTAGGGTTAGGGTTTAGGCTTTAGGGATTAGGGCAGGAGGTTAGGAGTTGGGGTTAGGGTTATGGTTAGAGTTAGGGTTGGGCTTAGGTTTGCAGTTAGGGTTAGGGGTTAGGGTGTGAGTTAGGGTTGGGGTGGTTAGGGTTAAAGTTAGGGCTAGGGTTAGGGTTAGGGCAAGGGTTCGGATTAGGATAGGGGTTTGGGGTAGTGTTAGGGTTAGTGTTTGGTTAGGGGTTATGGTTGGGGTTAGGTCAGAGTCAGGGTCAGGGTACGGTTTTGGAAAAGGGTAAGAGATAGGGTTAGGGAGTTGGTTTTTTTTTTATGTATGTACCTTATATATTTCTTATTTTTACTTTCATGGTACTTTAATTGTGTTTCCTATTTTGGGATTTAGAATCTTTTAACAAGCAGGTGAAATAATCTGGTGGGGTTTTTTTTTGGGAGGGCAGTTGTTATTGTTTTCTTGGTTTTTCTTTTTCTTCCTTCTTTTCTGGAAAAAATAATGAGATAAAAAAGTAAAAGAAAGCAATTAATAAAAAAGAATCAAAGAAAATAAATGAAAATAAAGCCCAAAGTACAAAGGAAGCTAGACCCTACTTTCCAGGCAGAGCTGAAGCTCTGCAGCCTCCGTGCGTGGTCCGACCACTTGGTGTCAGCGAGTGGTCTGTGCAGGGTCTGGGGATGGGCTATGGGGCTGATTGTCAGATGCGCATGTGCCTGGGAGATGCACCTGTGGAGTCAGAGGCCGCGTGGGCGTCAGCGCCTCTGGCCTCCAGCGGGCAGCGCTGTCTGATACTCAGCGCTGGAGGGCGTGATGCAGGTTGGTCCTCTGGCTCTGGGGCTGAGCATCCCACCCCCCCGTCAGCAGGCGCTTCCACAGAAGAGCCCCCAAGCCCCCGGGTCTCCGCCGCTTCTCTCAGAAGCCTGCCTTCACTCTGCCTGCGTCCGAGCTTCTTTTGGTTTTGTTTTTTATCTCAGACTGTTGTGCCAAGATTGTGAATCCAAGAAACCACCCAGAAGCCAACACTGATGCAAACACAGGAGGGTTTATTTACAAGCTCGAGCTTGTGTCCAAGTATACCCGACACAGCGGAGCAGAGACTTGGACCCCGAGGTGGGTTTTAGCTTAGTTTTTTTTTTTAATTTTTTTTTATTTTATTATTTATTTATGATAGTCATACAGAGAGAGAGAGAGAGGCAGAGACACAGGCAGAGGGAGAAGCAGGCTCCATGCACCGGGAGCCCGACGTGGGATTCGATCCCGGGTCTCCAGGATCGCGCCCTGGGCCAAAGGCAGGCGCCAAACCGCTGCGCCACCCAGGGATCCCTTAGCTTAGTTTTAAGGGCTGGTCTGGGGGACCTCCAGAAGGGCTTGAGCAATTCCTCAAGTTCTGTTTACATTTTGCAATGGGGCCTTCAAGGGCATTGAGCTCTTTTCTCATTCTAATAGGGGCTTCCTGCCCTTGGCCTCGGCTCAGTTCTTATGCTAATATGGGGCTCTCTAGGACTTTAAGCTGTAAACTTTTGTTTTTTTTGCTGTGACTGAAGTAATGTAAATTTCAGCTCTTCTTCCCAGGGGCCTGGGATGACTGGACGAACGCTGAACTTAAAGTGGAATGGCCTTAATTTTCTCGGCCTCTGGGCGTCCCGTCCCATCCTATGTAGCTCCTTCCTCCTTTCCCAGAGCTCCTAAGAGAGCAATTGCAAATGACCTCAGCTTGGCAGCATGTGTTGGGGGACAGGCCCAGGGATTTGGGATCAGGAAGACCTGGATTGTGGGCTTCCCGGCTGTTCAGCGGGATTGGATGCTGCAGACTCTTATTCCCTAAGGCTATCTTGACCACTGACTTTGTATATAGAAAAGCTCTCCTTTGTCTTTAAAAGATGAAGAGCGAGTCAAAGCGTTTTTTCTCTGCCCATCTGATTGCTCAGATTCCAATCTGAGACGTATTTCCTGTTAATCAGGATAATTTACTATCCGTAGTACTATGGTTAAAATATTCTGACACAAGTAATTCAGAGGGATGAGGGTTTCTCATCTCTTTCTTCACAGCTCAGTCACTCATCAGGAAATGCATCTTTATGGATTTGGAAAGAACCGAGAGACATTATTACCAATGGTCATATTATTATGTGAAGGATTCTTCCCTGAGATCCCAAGAAGGCAATCTTTCCTCGGGCTTGAGGAGGCCTCTTGGAGTGAGGTTAGAATCAGAAATTGTGTGTTTGGGTTTCAGATAATGGAACTGGTTAGCTAAGTAAACACGGACAGGCACTTAGGTTCTTTTTGAATTTCAATTGCCTTAAAAGCTATAGAATAATTTCTGAACACCTCATTGGACTGTTGTAGGATTTCTTTATTGCTAATATAAGTTAACATTCATATGGCACATATTATGTGCCAAGAATTGTGTCATGCTTCACATAAAAGAACTCCTGGGATCCTCCAACAACCCTATGGGCAGGTACTGTTATCTTGATGGGCCAACTAAAGGATAGGATGAAAACATCTTGTCCAAGGTCAAACAGCTAGTTAAGTGGATTCGAACTCAGGAAACCTGACTCCAGGCTGTTATGGCCACCAGAAAATGTTTATTAAGTACTTCCTAACGTCCTAGGTAATGTACAAATAAAGTCCAACTCTTTACTCATTAGAGCTCTGTGGCACAGGCATTATTACTGTCACAGTTTTGCAGAGAAAGAAGAAGGTTCAGAGCTTAAGCTCAAGGGACTTGCCCAGAGCCCTACAATTCAGAGGCAGAAACCTTCCTTTTCCTCATAATATTCTCCTTCCACCACTTACCTTCTCTTTTCTCTATGTCTTAATATAAATGTTGCTTCTTCTGGTTATCTTCTCTGAGGTCCCAGTTAGACTAAGCCTTCTTATATATGTACTTGTAGTAAGCTGTATATTTTCCTTTTTATTGGCTACTATAATCTTGTCTAGTCGTCTTTCTGTCACTTTTTGGTTAGTATCCGTCTCTCCCACCAGCATGGCCTGGAGGGAGATAGGCACTGCATCTATGTCTGGTTAACTTGGTATTCCTAGCACCTTGCACATAGTAGGTATGCACCAAATACTTAATAAATTACTGGATCCCTAACCTTCTTGAGTTGATGTTGATAAACATTAGAACATGAAATGGACCAAGATAAGAATGAAATTGCTGAATGAAATGATAAAAAGCAATTTTATCCATTCACTCATTCAGTATTTTATCAGGGACCTACTGTGTGCCATATCTGAGCGAAGGAAAACGATACGTGATTCCATTAGGGTATTATAATAGCAACTTAAAAATTGGCCTTCTAAGGCATTTGCTATAGTTGAAAGCTCTAACTAAAAGGCTCAGTGATTAGGAAGGAACTGAATAAAATCAAAATAAAGTATTATCTGGGCAGGAATTTCCCAGTAAATCTGTTTTAATAAAAATTTCACACGAATCCTTGTTTAACCGACACTGAAGCACTGTGAACTCTTTGGAAGACAAATGTCAAGGAAATAAATGTTAGGCATTGCTAATTTTAAATGCACTTGCAATATGGTGTTTAATATAAAAGAAGTATTTTTATCTGATTTTTGCTATTTATTATCCTTTCCTGCTTTTCAGGTTGAGGAGGCATTATACGTGTTTCTAAGTGTTTTTCTTTCCTTCTGATATAAAATTCTTACTTTGTTCCCATTGAAGGAACTGTTTAAGAATAAGGCAAAAATTAATTAAACTATTCTTAAAGTGTCTTCACACTTGGAGCCTGATTCATTTAAGTCAATTTTCAAAATAAATCTTATTTATTAGAAAAAAAACCCAAAGATTTACAGGGAAATTGAGAAGACAGTACAGAGAATTCTCATGCACTCGCACTCGATGTCTCCAATTATCGATATCTTATATTAGTACAGTACAAATATTAGCTAATGAATCAATATTGAAATATTTGCATTAACCAAAGACCATACATACTTTATTCAGATTTCCTTAGTTTTTGCTAAGTTCCCATCCCTCACATCACATTACACTTGTCCTCATGTTTTCTTAGGCTCCTCTGGATTGTGACAGTTTTTCAGCCTTTCCTTGTTGTTGTTGAACACCTTGAGAAGTAGGGTATTTTGTAAAATCTCCCTCAGTTGGGACATGTCTGTCGTTTATCTCATGATTGAACTGTGATTGTGGATTATATACAGAGATATACTGCCATCTTTATTATATCATATAAAGGATAGATACTATCAACATGATTTATCAGTCTTGGTATCGATCTGATCATCTTGCTGAGGTAGTGTTTGTCAGCTTTCTCCATAGTAAAGTGATTATTATTATTATTATTTATTTTAACTTTTTCATAACATATTTTGTAGAAGGAAGTTACTATGTGTATTCCACACATAAGAGTGGATGAGCTATGCTCATCCACTTGAGGGTGGAATGTCTGCACAAATTGTTTGAAATTCTTCTACATGGGAGATTTCTCTTTCTTCTGTGTTTGTTTGTTTGTTTCTTTTTCACAGATGTTATTTATTTATTTGAGAGAGAGAGGAGAGAAAAAGCATGAGCGAGAGGGGCAGAGGGAGAGGGAGGAGCAGGTTCCCTGCTGAACAGGGAGCCTGCCTTGAGACCTGGATCATGATCTGAGCCTAAGGCAGAAGCTTAACTGACTGAGCCACCCAGGTGCCCCTCTTTCTTTCTTTTACAATTTTTAATATTAGTATAGATTCATGGATTTTTTTTTATGCTTTGGGTTATAATCCAACACTACTTATTTTGTTGCTTATATTGTCTCCTCTCTGGCCACGGGAGCTCTTTCAGTTGACACCTGTGTGCCTTTAACATATTTCCATGAGTATGGAGTCTCTGTTCCTAAATTTTTGAAAGACAAACTTTATGTAAATATCATTTTTGACTGGCACTTTGTTTCTGTCCCCATCCCTATCTTTGCCTCCTTCCCTCTCTCTTCACTGTTTCATTTCTTTATTTATTATGATCTGAAAATAGGAAAGGACATGGGATTTCAAATTTTGCTATTTTAAGGTAAATCACTTCTCCTTGGTGCCTAGCCAGTGGTTCTCAAATGTTAGTGTGCAAGAGAATAACCTGGAGAGCTTGTTAATATGGCCAGCCAACATTTTAATTTTTTTTAGGTTAAAGGAAGGGGCAGGTTAGGATTCTACATGTTAACCGGTACCCTCAGAAAATAATAATGGAGTTCTTTGAGGGCTTTGCTTTGAAAAGCAGTGAGCATGAGGGCAGATGGCTGTTCTGACACACATATTTATTATTTCTAGTGCCTTGGACCCATATAGCCACCGCTTGTGATAGAAAGGGATATAGATTTGGGGATTTTCTATCACCATAGGAGAGAACCTAAAATACTCAGGATCTATGCTCAGAGGTAGTTTTATAGTTTAGCATTTGAGTATATATAAGACTCCCCCATCTTTTTGTGCTCAGTATAGAGTGTTTAGGACCCCACAGCAGCATTTCAGGTCTGAGAGGGAACTGAGGGATCATCAGCCCTGGTCCTCTCCTCTGAGGCACAGGAAAGAAACTGAGAGTTCTGGAGGATTGGATTGTCCAAGTTCACGCTTATTGGTGGTAGAGCTAGGTCTGAAGAAGGTCTTCCTAGAGATTGTTGCATCAAGACAGACACCATTGAACATAACTAGTTTAGATAGGCATTTGTGAAATAGACAATTTTGGGTTACTCTTTCTGCTTTTATACTTTCATATATAAAAGTACGACTGCATCTAGGTTTCAGGATTACCCCTTCTGTTAGTTATAAGAGTAGATGATGTAAATATCAGTGTTTGCCATTTGAAATTCTCTGTTTAACTATTTTTACATTGAGTTTTAAAAATATTAAACCTGGCACTTAGTTCTCGGCTTGGACAAACTTAATCTGAGTAAGGTTGGCTTCTCTGAAAATATAGGCAATTAGATATAGAAGCATGAAGACTTGGAAAGTGAAAGGGTAAGCAAGGTCTCACGGCTGAGGTTTTTTTCAGGGAATACCTTTGTTTAATTAATTCATCAGGCAGTATTCTGATGGCGCACATGGAGACCTAATTCGAATCCCTTTTAGGGTGCTTCATGAAATGTAACTATCTGGCAGAAGAAAGACTACTTTGGCTGAATGTTTTATTGAGCTAAAGTGACTCTAATTCTAGATGAGCCTGAAGCTGTGACGTTAACGTGTTGTGGTCGTTTAAAGAACTCTGGACCAGAATTGAGTCTTGGCTTTGCGCCTTGCCACCCGTGTGAATTACTGAGCAGTGTGCATTACTTCTCGTGTCTTCTCGGTTTCCTTATCTTTTAGTTGAGGGGATCGGTCTCCATACCGTTCATTAACTCTTTCTTTTTTTTTTTGTTTTTTTGTTTTTGTTTTTTGTTTTTTTAAATTTTTCTTTATTTATGATAGTCACACAGAGAGAGAGAGAGAGAGAGGCAGAGACATAGGCAGAGGGAGAAGCAGGCTCCATGCACTGGGATCCCGATGTGGGATTCGATCCCGGGTCTCCAGGATCGCGCCCTGGGCCAAAGGCAGGCGCCAAACCGCTGCGCCACCCAGGGATCCCTAACTCTTTGTTTTTAATGACAGTCACAGATTTGTCATTATTGGACCATCACTAATAAATATCACAAAAAGTGAATTCATTTCTCTTTCTCCCTCTCCCTCGTTTTTTGCATTTTTCCATTCTGGAACTTTGATTTGCTTTTTAGAATACTTATTTATTTGAACTGGGAAGGAGTTGCAGGTCATTTTCCATTCACATTCATAACTTTTTATGATCTAATGAAGGTCATTTCATAAATGAATTGCTGAGGACGGCTGAGCCGTCCAGTACCCTTTTTTAATTTAAATTTAAATTAAAAAAATTTTAATTTAAATTCAATTTGTCAACATGTAGTATAATACCCAGTGTTCATCACATCACTTGCCCTCCTTAATGTCCGTCCCCCAGTTACACTATCCTCCCACCCACCTCCCCTTCTGCAATCCTTTGTTTCCCCGAGTTAGGAGTCTCTCATAGTTTATCTTCTGTGAGACCCAGGAAATTTAACAAAAATCCCCTACCCCTGGACAAGCAGAGCAGTACTGATTCCATTTTGTGCTACACCTGCCACCTGCTGTGTGACCCCCATGTAACCAGCTTATTGCTTAAGGCACTGCCCCACCCTAGTCAAGCCACTGGGCACACCCTAACTGGAAATCAGCTCATAACCATGTAACCCTGCTTTGTGCCCACCAAAACTGTGCACCAATTCCGAGCAAAGTAATAGGCCAGCTCAAATGGATACTACAGGGTAAGATGTAATTCAATCGGCCACTTGTGTGTGGACCGACATGACTGTGCAACTTTCTGCGTATCCCATGGGCCACTGGCCCCTATAAAGCTGCTACGCCTCTTAGTCTCGAGGTCCAAGTCCCTGCTCCGCTGTGTCGGGTACACTTGGACCCAAGCTCGAGCTTGTAAATAAACCCTCGTGTGTTTGCATCGGTGTCGGCTCCTCAGTGGTTTCTCGGATTAGCAATCTTGGGGACAACACTGCCTCTCTCAATTTTCTCCACTCAGTTTCCCTCCCCTCCCTTATGATCCTCTTCACTGTTTCTTACATTCGACATAAGAGTGAAACCATATGATAATTCTTTCTCCACGTGGCTTATTTTATTCAGCATAATACCCTCCAGTTCCATGTCCATGAAAATGGTAAGTATTCATCCTTGCAGATGGCTAAATAATAATACATTGTATATATAGACCACATCTTTTTTTTAAATTTTTTTATAATTTTTAAAAAATTTTTATTTATGATAGTCACACACACACAGAGAGAGAGAGGCAGAGACATAGGCAGAGGGAGAAGCAGGCTCCATGCACCGGGAGCCCGATGTGGGATTCGATCCCGGGTCTCCAGGATCCTGCCCTGGGCCAAAGGCAGGCGCCAAACTGCTGAGCCACCCAGGGATCCCCAGACCACATCTTCTTTATCCATTCATCTGTTGAAGGACATCAAGGCTCCTTCCACAGTTTGGCTATTAACATTGCCGTTGTGAACATTGGGGTGCAAGTGTCCAGTCATTGCACTACATCTGTGTCTTTGGGGTAAATACCCAGCAGTGCAATTGGTGGGTTGTAGTATAGCTCCATTTCCAGCTTTTTGAGGAACCTCCACACTGTTTTTCAGAGTGGCTGCTCCAGTTCACATTCCCTCCAACAATGCAAGAGTGTTCCACTTTCTCCACATCCTCTCCCACATTTGTCGTTTCCCGTCTTGTTAATTTCCCCCATTCTCACTGGTGTGAGGTGGTATCTCATTGTGGTTTTGATTTCTATCTCCCTGATGAAAAGTGACGTGGAGCAGTTTTTCATGTGCTTGCTTGCTCGCTCTGTGTAGGTCTTCTTTGGAGAAATGGCTGGCACCTTTAAGTTGGAGAAGAGATGGCATCTCAAGGGGTGTTATTTCCTGTCATGGCCACATACCAGAAGGCTCTTGAGTATGTGTGTGTGCGTTTGCCTGTGCCTGTGAGGAGAGGTCGTTGGATAGAATTTGAAAGCAGATCCTCTGCATATTTATAGGTCTATATCTATTTCTCTCTCTTTCTGCATACATCTATTTCTAACCATTTTGTCTCTATCTCTATAGGGAGATCTATATATGGACGTAGAGATTAGATATAGAAATATTTATTTTGCATATTTAAATATAAATCTATAGTTCTGTTTATAGATAATAATTATTATATTATCAGTAATACATTGAATAATAAATATATTAAGTGGAAACATAGATTTATGTTTATATGTTTGTTTATATAAACATCTATTCATGTTCCTGGGATCGATCTATCAATAGATCTATCACTCTATCATCTACCTAGCTAGCTAGCTATATATCCCAGGAAGAGAAAAAGCCAGATTGAACAGACGGGAATGTCCCCCTCCAGAATGTGTCATGCAAGAAGATAGGCAAAAATCTTCCGTACTTTCCTGATGTGCCGATGCAATTAACTCAGAGATGTACCTGTGATGTACTGTGGGCCAGGCGCCAGTGGTCAAGAGAGAATCCTTGAGACATTTTCCATGCAAATAGGTGTTTTTATTAAAGTATGGGGACAGGACCCCTGGGCCTGAAGTGCTTCATCAGGATCATGAGGAGCCTTGGTTATAAACTTTAAAGTTGCTGTGTGGGGTGGGGACTCTAGAGATAAAAGAAGTTTCCAAAAGGATTTTCACAGGTGAAAGATTTACAGGATCCTGGAGGTCTGGCTATCAGCAAACAAATGTTGCCTTTGGCCTCTAGCAAAGCATTAACATTCAGGCAGCTGTGAATTCTTTGAAGAATGTCCCACTCTGTCGGTTTCAAGTATTTGTTTATGGACTGCAAGTTTGTTAGGAAATGTAATGGTAGGGATGCCTGGGTGGCTCAGTGGTTGAGCATCTGCCTTTGGCTCAGGGCATGATCCTGGGGTCCAAGGATGGGGTCCCACATTGGGCTACCCGCAGGGAGCCTGCTTCTCCCTTTGTCTCTGTCTCTGCCCCTCTTTCTTTCTCTCTCTCTCTCTCTCTCTGTGTCTCTCATGAGTAAATAAACAAAATCATTTTTAAAAAGCAGATGTAATTTTAATCTATATTTCTTTGGCCTTAGTTCCCCCTATCACCTGGGTCTTCTCTCCCTCCCTGCATCTCTTGGTTCGTTGGCCTTTGGTGGTGAAGAATCCAAAGGATATGAGGCAGGAGGAGAGTGAGATGGGATTAAGCCAATGAAGTAATTTCCCAGGGAGCTTGGGTAAGAGAAGTGCAGCAGGCAGAATGAAGTGAGAAAGTCAGGTTCTTGTCTCACGGAGTCGAAGCATGAATCTGGTGGACAAAGAAGAGTAAGTAAAGCGACAGGAGTTTATTAAGCAAGGATACCGAGAAAGCTCTCAGGAGTGGGAGGGGCCCAGGCTGGGTTGCCCACATGGGCCTCCACTGACAGTTTTTCATTTAGAACTGATCAGGGAGCTTGTGGCCTTCTCATTCTTGGGATGTCTTGGTTTGAGTAAGGACTAGTGATAACATCTTTAACGGTTTACTTCTTTTTAGAGTCTGGTTATTCTTTGTTGGGCACAGAGGACTGTCCTAAAAAAGACCCTCTCTACCCATACCTGGGACAGGGTGGTCTCGTTTGTTTCTTTATTTCTGGTTTCCTTACATCTCAGCATCCTTAGGATCTTTGTGAGCCTGAATCTGTAGCCCCCTACCTATTTCTCCCTACCTAGACTCTCCTGTCCCTCATTCAAGAACAGGAGAGATGTGGCTCTGAGAAAAGGTGCACTAAGAAACATTGTCACAGTTTCAATGTGCCCTCTACACGATTTGTGAGACCCAATTACTTCCAAACTCCTTTTTCCTCCTTTTTGTTTTGGATGGCAATGCTGCTCTGTGACTGACCTACACGATCAATGACTCAGTAACAGTTCAACTCTCTGGAGAGAACCCAAGGGTCTGCTGGGGAAGTATGAAGGAGAACTGTGGACTTGCTTGTTTTGCCCTCAGAAATCAGCATTAAGACTACAGGTAGTCCTCTGGGACATAGATCGAAACCCGGTGGGGACGGAGCCTGTCTCTGTACCTGCCATATAGAAGGCCAAATAGACTTCTTTTGGAAACGGATGGGTGTTGAATAAATAGGAGAATCTCTGTATGCTGGGTCTGTTTCAGGTCACTGATTCATACTTAGGGAACTGGTTCTCTGAACAAGTCCTGGGAAAACGTATCCTAAGTTATTTGAAAAGGAGTAGTAAGATAGATAAGGAGTTCAGAATTGAGAAAAATATTAAAATCATGTGAGGAAAGTAGAGGTGTTGATCCCGGAAGTGGGTTTCTTGCAATTTACTCACTTATAGCTCGTATATTCTGAACAGAAAAAAGAAAGGGAAGGAACCGCATGTGCTCGAGGTCATCAATTTCATCTATAAAAAGGAAATAATACCGCCTGTCCCGCAACACTGTCATGAGGACTAGAAGTGATGGCTGTTGATGTAAAGACTTGCTAGGTCCAGTCACCATAAGATGTAAAAACAACACACTTTATTAATATAGCAAATACCAATATAGCTGCAATATACATTTTCTTATTTTATTTATTTATTTATTTATTTATTTATTTATTTATTTATTTATTACTTGAGAGAGCGAGACAGAGGGAGAGAGAGGCAGAGACAGAGACAGAGGGCGAAGCAGGCTCCATGCAGGGAGCCTGACGTGGGACTCCATCCTGCATCTCCAGCATCCCACACTGGGCTGAAGGCAGCATTAAATCGCTGAGCCAACGGGGTTGCCCTGCAATATACTTGTTAAAACTATATTTTATTTATTTATTCATGAGAGGGAGAGAGAGAGAGAGAGTGAGAGAGCGAGAGAGCGAGCGAGAGAGAGATAGGCAGAGACACAGGCAGAGGGAGAGGCAGGCTCCATGCAGGGAGCCCGAAGTGGGACTCCATCCTGGGTCTCCAGGATCATGCCCTGGGAAGAAGGCAGTGCTAAACGGCTGAGCCACCCAGGCTGCCCATTTTCAATTCTTCTTAAAACACACAATTTGACTTCTTTCTAGCAAAGTTTTATGCGAGTTGGTGTACCTATCAATTAAAAGCTGTAGGGTATGGATCCCAGACTGCCCTTAAGGTGCATGTTCAGAGCCCTCCAGGTGCAGCCTGGAAACCACCGAGCTTGTCTGAGGCCACATCCACAGCTATGGGAACCAAGTGCCAGAGGCAGTCACGATTTACTGGATCAGAAACCCAGTTCTCTCCTGAAACATCTGAGTCAGGGAATTGGTTTATCTCAGGGCAGGGTGAAAAAAGCTTACACTATCAGGATTTCTCTCATCTGGAGAAAAATGCTTAGCGTTTTTTTGTCTGTTTCTTTTTTCTCATGTTGTTTGG
>NW_024570762.1:0-19643 GCF_018345385.1 Vulpes lagopus | reverse complement strand
CTAAGGCAAGACCCTTCACCTGCTACGTAGAGGGCATGTGTGAAGAGTTGGTTTATCTCTATTAAATTTCCCCTTGTTAGAATTTTCCATTGCTCCAGCTATGACAAGACTTCTATGAATCTTGATTCTATCATTCACTGTGATTTCTGCCCTTCTCTGATTTGTGTTATAACCAAACTGAAGGCCTAATCTTTATCAGCTCATATCAGAGTGAGCATCAAATAGCCTAAGCAGAGTGGCCTTTCTTGAAGTCTATTTCCTCAGTCTTCTCAATGTAATACATACTGAGCCAAAGTAAGATGGCATGATGTACTGGGCTTGTGACATGGGCGGGGGGCTGGGGTGGGTGGAAGTGGGACACCACTGTCCTGCACAGGTCAAACAGAGTAGAAGGCCTAGTTTTCACTGCTACCACCTCCTGAGACATGGTGTTAGAAGTTGTCTTAATAAAATAAACCAATCCCAAACGAGATTTTGATCAGGTGTATGGAAGGCAAGCTTATTCTACACAGTGCCCTTACAATCTAGGCTCTTTCCCTCACACAACTTTTTTCTCACTCCTTCATGCAGCACTTGGCTCACACAGGAAATACTAGGAATTCGCTGGATTGAGCTTGGATGCACTAGTCTTGTGGCTACACTCTCATTGAACAAGGACGTTTGCAATGTCTGGTTTGGACTCAGATTCACTTGAGCACAGTCCTGTCACTTCCACATGCTGTTCACACAACCTCTTACAGCGCCTAACATAAGGATGCTGGGACCTATGTCTACGGGCAGTCAGGATGCGGGAGGGTCCTGTCTGACCTCAGCTCGCACAAGTGAAGCATGCCTACAAGCCAGCTTTCAACTAGCTGCGTTCCTCGGGCACTGAGAAAGGTAACAGTATTCTAAGCCCAGGAAGGTACCCAGATTACCACTCCACTGCAGCTGGAGACACCCTCCAGTCTGCTTATTCCACTTGCTTCTCACAAGCCTCTGACAAACGGCTGTGGTGCAGATGTTGGAACTCTTTCTGCAGGCAGTGTGCAACTGTGAGGGACTGAGGGTGAGCTCAACACTCCGAAGTAAGTTGCTTTCGGACAAGGCGTTCAGCTAGCTTCTCTCGTATGGCACTTAGGATGTCGCACCTGGCTCACACAGGGAAATAGTAGGAAATCGCTGGGTTGAGCTTGGATGCACTAGTCTTGTGGCCGGGACTTTCCACTTACCTCTCACAACACTTCAGGCACGCATCGGGGCTAGGCCTTTTAGGGCGCTGGTGTTCGTTGGCAGCAGGATGTGGGAGGGACAGTCCATAAGCCCAACACTCAGGAAGTGCTGTATTGCTTTTGCACGGCTGATGTCTGGTAGACCACTTTGATTGGAGCTAGGGACCTAGCTACGACTATCAATGGAACTAAGGAAGTTTTCAATGTCTGCATAGAGATCAGATACACGTCTGAGGGGAATCCAAGCACTTCCACTGCTCTTCACACATCCTACTGCCGGCACCTAACATAAGGATGCGGGGACCTACGTCTACTGGCAGTCAGAATGCGGGAGGGTCCTGGCCCTAGAACTCAGCTCGCACAAGGGAAGCTACAGCCTAGCAAGCCTGCTTTCAAACTAGCTGCGTTTCCTCGGGCACTGAGAACGTAACAGTGTTCTAAGCCAGGAGGTACCCAGAATACCACTCCACTGCAGCTGGAGACACCCTCCAGGTCTGCTTGTTCCACTTGCGTCTCACAGCCTCTGACAAACGGCTGTGGTGCAGATGTTGGAAACTCTTTCTGCAGGCAGAGTGCAACTGTGAGGGACTGAGGGTGAGCTCAACTCTCCGATGTAAGTTGCTTTTGGACAGGCGTTCAGCTAGCTTCTCTCGTATGGGCACTTAGATGTCGCACCTGGCTCACTCAGAAATAATACTAGGGAAACGCAGGGTTGAGCTTGGATGCACTAGTCTTTGTGGGCCGGGACTTTCCACTTACCTCTCACAACACTTCGTCACGCATCGGGGCTAGGACCTGTTAGTAGCGCGATGCTATCTGCTCAGATGTGGGAGGGAGCTGTCCATAAGCCTCAACTCTCGGAGTGTGTCAGCTTTGCAGGGCAATTGCTCTGCTATACAGCTTTGATGGGACTAGACTGAGCTACACTCTCATTGAACAAGGACGTTTGCAATGTCTCTATTGAGATCAGATACACTTGAGGGAGATCCTGTCACTTCCAATGCTCTTCTCACAACCACTTTCCGGCAACCTAATATAAGATGCTGGGCCTACGTCTACGGGCAGTCAGGATGCGGCACGGTCCTGCCTTACCTAAGTTCTCACAAGGAAGCATGCCTACCAGCCAGCTTTCAACTAGCTGCGTTCTTAAGGCCACGGAGAACGTAGCCATATTCAAAGCCAGGAGGTTGCCAGAATACCACTCCACTGCAGCTGGAGACACCCCTCCAGGTCTGCTTATTCCAATTGCGACTCACAAGCCTCTGACAAACGGCTCTGGTGCAGATGTCGGAAACCTTTTCTGCAGGCAGTGTGCAACTCTGAGGGACTGAGGGTGAGCTCGAACTCTCCCAAGAAAGTTGCTTTTGGACAAGGCGTACAGGTAGCTTCTCTCGTATGGCACTTAGGATGTAGCACCCTGGGTCACACAGGAAATTACTAGGAAATCGCTAGATTGAGCTTGGATGCACTAGTCTTGTAGGCCAGGACTTTCCACTTACCTTCTCACAACAATGTCATTCAACGCATCGAGCCTAGACCTGTTAGGAGCGAGGTGTACCTGCAGGCAGGATGTGGGAGGGACAGGCCATAAGGTCAACTCTCATGGTCGTGTATGCCTGGGAGGCAGATGTCTGCTCCCCACTCATACAGGGGAGTTAGAACCTAGCTACACTCTAATTGAACAAGGACATTGGCAATCGCTGTATTCAACTCACGTGCCATGAGGGCAGGCCTGACGTTTCCACAGGCATTTCTCACAACGTCTCCCTGCACCTGACATGAGGATGTTAGCAGCTCCACCCACAGGGGGACCCGAGATGGACGGTCCTTCCTTGAGCTCAACTCTCAAAGGAAGCCTGCCCCGAATGCAGCTTTCCACTAGCTGCGTTCTTATGGCCATGAGAACGTAGCAGCACTGGAAGTCAGGACGTTTCTTGAATATTGCTCTACTGCACCGAGTGACAGCACCATTGAGGCCTGCAGCTTTCCCCTTGCATCCCATGAGCTTCTGACAAATATGTCTAGTGACGATGTTCATAACTCTATGTGCAGGCAGTGTGGAAGTGGGAAGGACCGCGAATCAGCTCATCTCACAGAAGGAAGTTCCCCCGAGAGAGAGCTTGCAACTAGGTACTCAGGTTTGGAAGTTAGTATGTACCACCCATCTGAGGGAGGAAGTCATCAGAAGTCACTGGATTGAGCAAAGAGACACTTGCCTCTCACAAAGCTTGAATCCCGTGTCCAACAAAATCCCTTGGCTGCAAAGGGTACAGGCGGTCAGCATGTGGGAGGTTGAAGCCATCAGCTCAACCCAAAGGAGTGTGCATGCCTTGGAGGCAGCTGTCCGCTAGGCGCGAAATTGACAAGCCAGTCATTTGTGCTCTCTCTGCTCCTGTGCCGCGTAGAATGAAATGCTGTACAAGCGAACCGTACAGGCAGTCAGGATGTGGGAGTGATAGGCCATAAGCTCAACTCTCGGAAGTGTGTACGCTTTCCAGGCAGATGGCTGCTAGACACTTATTGATGGGAGCTGGGACCGAGCTACACTCTCATTGAACAAGGACGTTTGCAATGTCTGTATTGGACTCAGATTCACTTGAGCAGAGTCCTGTCACTTCCATATGCTTTTCACACAACCTCTTCCGGCACCTAAAATAAGGATGCTGGGACCTAGGTCTACGGGCAGTCAGGATGTGGAAGGGTCCTGCCCTGACCTCAGCTCGCACAAGGAAGCATGCCTACAAGCAGCTTTCAACCAGCTGGTTATTCAATAGTGGGCACTGAGAACGTAGCAGTTTCTAAGCAGGAGGTACCCAGAATACCACTCCACTGCAGCTGGAGACACCCTCCAGGTCTGCTTATTCCCCTTGCTGTCTCACAAGTCTCTCACAAAAGGCTGTGGTGCAGATGTTGGAAACTCTTCTGCAGGCAATGTGCAACTGTGAGGGACTGAGGGTGAGCTCAACTCTCCGAAGTAAGTTTGCCAAAGGCGTTAGCTGTTCCATGCCTTGGAGGCAGCTGGTCCGCTAGGAAACGCGGATTGAGCTGAGCCAGTCATTGTGGCGTCTTTCCTTACCTTCACACACTTCAGAATGCATGCTGTCAAAGGACGTTACAGCAGTCAGGATGTGGGAGGAAGGCCATAAGCTCACTCTCGGAAGTGTGTATGCTTTCCAGGCAGATGGCTGCTAGACACTATTGATGGGAGCTGGACCGAGCTACACTCTCATTGAACAAGGACGTTTGCAATGTCTGTATTGGACTCAGATTCACTTGAGCAGAGTCCTGTCACTTCCACATGCTTTTCACACAACCTCTTCCGGCACCTAAAATAAGGATGCTGGGACACTAGGGCTACGGCAGTCAGGATGGGGAGGGTCCTGCCCTGACCTCAGTCGCACAAGGAAGCATGCCTACAAGCCAGCTTTCAACTAGCTGCGTTCTTACTGGGCACTGAGAACGTAGCAGTACTCTAAGCAGGAGGTACCAGAATACACTCCACTGCAGCTGGAGACACCCTCCAGGTCTGCTTATTCCACTTGCGTCTCACAAGTCTCTCAAAAAGGCTGTGGTGCAGATGTTGGAAACTCATTCTGCAGGCAATGTGCAACTGTGAGGGACTGAGGGTGAGCTCAACTCTCGAAGTAAGTTGCTTTTGGACAAGGCGTTCAGCTAGCTTCTCTCGTATGGCACTTAGGATGTAGCACCTGGCTCACACAGGAAATACTAGGAAATCGCTGGATTGAGCTTGGAGGCACTAGTCTTGTGGGCCGGGACTTTCCACTTACCTCTCACAACACTTCAGTCCCGCATCGAGCCTAGGCCTGTTAGGAGCGAGGTGTACCTGCAGGCAGGATGTGGGAGGGGACAGGCCATAAGCTCCACTCTCAGGAGCGTGTATGCCTGGGAGGCAGATGTCTGCCCCCACTCATACAGGGGAGTTAGAACCTAGCTACACTCTAATTGAACAGGGACGTTGGCAATCGCTGTATTCAACTCACATACACGTGAGTACAGCCCTGTGCTTCCACATGCATTTCTGACAACCTCTCCCTGCTCCTAAAATGAGGATGTTGGCAGCTACGTCTACAGGCAGTCATGATGCGGTGGGGTCCTGCCTTGAACTCATATCTCAAGGGAAGCATGCCTCAGTGCAGCTTTCCAGTAGCTGCGTTCTTACGGCCATGACAATGTAGCAGCAGTGTAAGGTGTATGCAGGCTGTGGATGAAGCTGTCCGGGAGGTGCGAAAGTGACAAGCAAGTCACTTGGTTCTCTCTCTGCTACTGTTCTGCGTAGAACGAAATCCTGTGGAAGCGAACCGTGCAGGCAGTCAGGATGTGGGAGGGACAGGCCATAAGCTCAACTCTCAGAAATGTGAATGCCTTGTGGGTACATGTTTGCTTGCCACTCCTACAGGGGAGATAGAACCTAGCATGACTCTCATTGAACAAGGCTGTTGGAAATCCCTGTATTGAATTCAGATTCACTTGAGTACAGGCCAGACACTTCCACATGCTTTTCACACAACCTCTTCCAGCACCTCACTTAAGGATGATAGGAGGTATGTCTGCAGGTAGCCAGGATGTGGGCAGGTCCTGCCCTGAGCTCAGCTCTCACAAGGAAGCATCCCTAGAAGCCAGTTTTCAACTAGCTGTGTTTTTATGACTGTGGTGTCCTTCTAACCTAACCTATACTTGGTCACTCCAGTCCCCAACTGGGCCTCAGCTGGTCTTGTGCCTCTGGTACTTTGTTTGGCCTCACCTGGACCTGGAAACTATGTTCCCACCTGGGCCTCAACTGGTCTTATGACTTTTGTCCCCACCTGTGTCTCACCCAGACCAGGTGACTGAGTTCCACCTGGGCCTTACCTGGACCTGGTGAATCTGGTCCCCTCCTGGGTATCACCTGGACCTGGTGACTCTGGTTCTCACGTGCACCTCACCTGGAGCTGGTGACTCTTGTACTCACCTGGGCATCATCAGGATATGTTTAGTCTGTTTCCCAAGTGAGACTCTGGAACATTTAATTTGGTCCTCACCTGGGCTTCACCTGGACCTGGTGACTCTGGTTTCCACATGAACCACACGTGGACCTGGTGTCCCTGCTGTTCTTGTAGCCTCTCCTGTGCCTGGTGACTCCAGTCCCCCTACCCCCGGGCCTCACCTGGATTTGGTGATTCTGGTCCTCAGCTTGGTTTCACCTGGACCTGGTGACTGTGGTCCCCACCTTGGCCTTACCTGGACCTGCTGATTCTGGTTCCCACCTGGGCCTCACCTGTACCTGGTGATCTGGTTCTCACATGGACCACACCTAGACCTGGTGACCATGCTGTCCTTCTAGACTCACCTTTAACTGGTAACTCTGGTGTCCACCTGGGCCTCCCCTGGACCTGGTGAATCTGGTCCCCACTTGGTCCTCAAGTGGACCTGGTGACTCTGGTCCTGAGATGGGCATCATTGGAACATGGTTATTATGTTCCCCACCTGGGACTCACCTCGACCTGGTAACTCTGGTCCTTACCTGGGCCCCACCTGGACCTGGTGATTCTGGTCTGCACCTGAGACTACCCTGGATCTGGTGACTGTGGTCCCCACCTGGGCCTCACTTGGACCTGGTGACTCTGATCCCCATCTGGGCCTCACCTGGCCCTGTTAACTCTGGTCCTCAACTGGGCATAATTGGGACCCGGTTACTGTGTTCCACAACTGAGCCTCACCTGGACCAGGTGACTCTGGTCCCCCTCTGGGTCTCACCCTGACCTGGTGACTGTGAACCCCACTTTGGCCTGATTTGGACCTTCTGACTCTGGTTGCCACCTGCGCCTCACCTTGAACTGTTGACTCTGGTTCTTTCAAGGGCCTCCCCTATACCTGGTGATTCTGGTCCCACCTGGGCCTCACGTGTGCCTGGTGAGTCTGGTCCCCACCAGGACCTCTCCTGGACCTGGTGACTCTCTTTCCAACATGGACCTCACCTGGATCTGGTGACTCTGGTCCTCAGTTTGGCCTCACCTGGACCTGGTGACTCTCGTCCCCACTTTGACCTAACTCAGACCTGGTGAATCTCGTCCCCAGCTATGCCTCAATTCGACCTGATGATTCTGGTCCTCACGTGGGCCTCACATGGACCTGGGTCTCAGCTGGATATAGTGGCTCTGATTCCCACATGGGGCTCACCTGATACTGGTGACTGTGGTCTCCTTCTATGCCTCACCAGGACCTGGTGATTCTGATCCCCATTGGGCCTTGCATGGCCCTAGTGACTCTGGTCCTCACATAGGCATCATTGGGACCTGGATACTCTATTCCACACCTGGGCCTCACTTTGACCGGGGACCTCTGGTCCCACTCTGGGCCTCAAACTAAACTGCTTACTCTGGTCCCCCACTGGACCTCACCCTTACCTTTTGACTCTGGTCCCCCCCCGGGCTTCACTTGGACCTGGTGAATCTGGTCCTTACCTGTTCCTCACCTGGACCTTGTGACTGTGGTCCCCACCTGCGTCTCACCTGGACTTGGTGAATCTTGTTGCCACCTGGACCTCACCTGGACCTTGTGACTGTGGTCCCCACCTGGGTCTCACCTGGATCTGGTGGCTCTGGTTCCCATATGGGGCTTTCCTGGACCTGGTTCCTGTGGTCCCCCTCTGGCCTCACCTGGAACAAAATGACTCTCATGGGTAAATAAATAAAATGTTAAAAACCAAAACAAGAGAAAGGACAAAGGCATACGATCCTCTCAAGAGTTGCAGAAAAAGCATTTGACAAAATACAACATAAAAAGCATAGTGGGTAGTAAAAGGGAATATAAGGGAAGGGAGAAGAAATGTGTGGGAAATATCAGAAAGGGAAACAGAACATAAAGACTCCTAACTCTGGGAAATGAACTAGGGGTGGTGGAAGGGGAGGACAGCGGGGGGTGGGGGTGAATGGGTGACGGGCACTGAGAGGGGCACTTGACGGGATGAGCACTGGGTGTTATTCTGTATGTTGACAAAGTGAACAGCAATAAAGAATAAATTTATTATTTTTAAAAAAAGGATAGTGGGTTTTTTATTTTTTTATTTTTTTTCGGGTCGATAGTGGGTTTTGAGGAAACGTATATCAACAGAATAAAGGCCGTGTAGGAAGGCCCGTAGCTGACATCATCCTCAAGGGTGAAAACTTGAAATCGTCTCCCCTAAGAGCAGGAACAAGCCAAGGAAGTCCCCTCTCAGCACTGGAAGTCCTATCGTAGTCAACAGACAGGAAACAGAAAAGGTTCCACACCTGGAAGGGGGACATCACACTGTCCCTATTTGCTGAAGATGTGGTATTAGAAACAGGAAACCCGACAGACTCCACCAAAAACTGTTAGAACTAATGAGTGAATTCCTTAAAGTTGTGGGACACAAAATGAACAGAGATCAGTAGCCTTGCTGTGTCCCGACAATGAGCACTCAGGAAGGAAATTCAGGACATGACTCCCTTATCAGGAGCATCCAAAAAACAAAATAATTAGACTGAACCAAGGGACTGCAAGACTTGTACACTGAAAATTACAAGACTTTGGGAGGACTTCCTGGGCTCGTGGGGTCGGAGCCTTCATCTTGTTAAAATGTCCACAGTTCCAGAAGCCACCCGCAGTTCCAATGTCATTCCTATCAAAATCATGGTGGCCGATTTTAGAAATAGAAAAAGCACTCCTAACATTTGTCCGCCCCCACAAATGACCCTGGACAGCAAATCAGTGTTGGAGAAGCAGGACAGAGCTGGACGCAGCACTTTCTTATTTCAAACGATGTCACAGAGACACAGGATAAAGCAGTGTGGTTCTCGGGCCCCTGGCTGTCTCCGTTGGTGAAGCATCTGACTCTTGACCTCACCCCTGGTCTTGATCTTGGGGTCATAAGTACTAGGCCTGTGCTGGGCTGTGGACGAGGCATGGAGCCTACTTAAACAAACCAAACCCACAGGGGTGTGGTTCTGGCATTGCTGAAGGAGCAGAATAGAGAGCCTGGAAGAAAATGCACTCTGATACAGTCAACTGAGTTTTTAAACTTAATTTAATTTAAACCCAATTAATTAACAGTATAGTGTATTATACTTTCAGAGATAGACTTCAGGGATTCACCAGTTGGAGATAACACCAGTGCTCATGACATCACGTGCCCTCCTTCATGCCCGTCTACCAGTTACCCTGTCCCTCCACTTCCCTCCCCTCCAGCGACCCTCAGTTTGTTTCCTGTGATGGAGTCTCTTTTTCCTCCATCTCTGTTTTCATCTTATTTGTTTTTCCTTCCCTTCACAGATGTCCATCTGCTTTGCTTCTTTAATTTCACCTATGAATGACACCATACGGCCATTTTCTTTCCTGACTGACTGATTTCACTTAACATGATCCCTCTAGTTCTATCCACGTCATTGCAAATGGCAAGATTTCCTTCTCTTTGATAGCTGAGTAACATTCCTATCATCTATCTATCTATCATCTATTACCATCATCTATCTCCCATCCTCTTTATCCATCATCTGTCTGAAGGCACCGAGGCTCCTCTCACAGTGTGGCTACTGTGGACCCGCCTGCTGTGGACATTGGGGTGCAGTTGTCCCGGAGTCTCACTGCATCTGTATCTTCGGAGTGAGCTCCAGGCCGAGCACCTGCTGGTCGCAGGGCGGCTCTATTTGTAACTTCCTGAGGAGCCTCCACACTGTTTCCAGGGTGGCTGCACCAGCCCGCGGTCCTGCCCACAGTGGAAGAGGGTTGAGTGGGTTTTGTAGGACGTGGTAAAAGTCTGGTCCACATTTCATTTTGCGTCCTGTGGGCTCCAATTCATCATCCTTAAGTATTTCTGAGAAAGCCGGGTGTTGGGCTCCGTTTCAGTGAGACGTTTCGGAAGCTCACAGGCCTCAGCTGGAGCCTGGAAGGAGGCAGGTGTGGCCCCAGGCACAGGGACACCACCTCCTGCATGGCCTCTTACAATGCCTAAGCGTCCCGCAGGGGGCGCCCGACCCCAGACCCCACCCAAGGATCGCGCATGCGCAGTAAGCCTCGTCCGCTTGCACTAACAGGAGCCAGCCTGTGCTTGGGAGGCCTGAGGAGGAGGTGGGGTCGCGTCCACGCTGATGAGCCGCAGCCTCCTCAGGACCCGCAGTGAGGCTTCAGGAGGACATTGGTCCACATTCACGCTGTCAGGAGCCCCGGTCTCCTCAGGACCCGCGGTGAGGCTTCAGGAAGATGTGGGCCAACATCCACGCAGACAGGAGCCCCTGGGCCGCCTCAGGAACCGCGGGGAGGCTTCAGGAAGATGTGGTGCCGCGTCCATTCTGGCAGGAGCTCCCAGGCCCCTCAGGACATAAGTTGAGGCTTCTGGAACCTGGGGGCCACATCCACGGTGACAGCAACCCCGGCTTCCTCAGAACACAGGGTGACGTTTTGGGAGGACGTGGGGCCACATCCACACAACCAGACGCTGACTTCCTCAGGACCCACTGTGAAGGTTTGGGAAGATTTGGGGCCACGTCCATGCTGACAGGAGCCCCCAGCCTCCTCAGGTCTTATGGTGAGGCTTGAGGAAAATATGGGGCCACGTCAACACTGACAGGACCCCCGTCCTCCTCAGGACCTGCACTTTGGCTTTGGGACATATGGGGCTGCGTCTATGCTGATAGGAGTCTACAGCCTCCTCAGGACCCACGGTGCGTTTCCTGGGGGACGTGGGGCCATGTCCAGGCTGACAGGAGCCTCCAGCCTCCTGAGGACCTGCTGTGAGGCTTCCAGAGGATGTGAGACCTAGTCCACAGTGACAGGAGACCCGGTGTCCTCAGGACCCCACTGACTATGACTCAGGAACACGTGAGGCCGCGTCTGCACTCACAGGACCCCGGCTTCCTCAGGACCCCCTAGAGGAATCTGGAGGCGTCGTTGGGGGCCACGTCCACATCAGAAGGGACTCCTCAGAACCACAGAGTAAGTGAATGGGTAGAATGAATGGTAGGGTCAGGGGAGGGGAGAGAGTTGGTGGTTAGGTTTCGTTAGATGTTAGGGGTTAGTGTTTATGCTTATGGTTACGGATTAGAGGTTAGGGTGAGGAATAATTGTAAGGGTCAGTGGTTAGGAGTTAGGATGGGGGTTAGGGATTAGGCATAGGGTTTAGGGTTAGGGACAGGTTTTAGAGTTAGGGTTAGGGTTTAGGCTTTAGGGATTAGGGCAGGAGGTTAGGAGTTGGGGTTAGGGTTATGGTTAGAATTAGGGTTGGGCTTAGGTTTGCAGTTAGGGTTAGGGGTTACGGTGTGAGTTAGGGTTGGGGTTAAGGTTAGGGGTTAGGGTTAAAGTTAGGGGTAGGTTTAGGGTTAGGGCAAGGGTTCGGATTAGGATAGGGGTTTGGGGTAGTGTTAGGTTTAGTGTTAGGTTAGGGGTTGTGGTTGGGGTTAGATCAGGGTCAGGGT
This sequence comes from Vulpes lagopus, assembly GCF_018345385.1. NCBI lineage: Eukaryota > Metazoa > Chordata > Mammalia > Carnivora > Canidae > Vulpes > Vulpes lagopus. Next base: position 8,005 of record NW_024570762.1, on the reverse strand, counting down.
ACGATTTTGGCAAAGGGTAAGAGATAGGGTTAGGGAGTGGCTTAGGAGTTAGTTTTAGGGTACAGGTTAGGGTACAGTTTGGGGTATGAGATAGCATTAGTATTAGAGGGTTAGGGTTAGGGTAAAGATTAGGAATCTAAGATTAGCAATAGCATTTGAGTCCATTAAGTTAAGGTTAGGGTTAGGAGTTAGGGTGAGGGTTGGCAGGAAGATTCAGTGAATGTGTTTCAGTCTTGGGGTTTGTGTTTGGTTTTTGATTAGTGATAGGTCTTGTTCAAGGGTTAGGTTAACATTAGGCTTAAGCGTAGGGTTAGGGTTATGGCTGTGTATGGTTAGAGTTTGAGGCTTGGCATGTGCCTGCACTGGGACTCGTAGTATCTTGGGCAGTTTAGTTTGATGCACTCTATTGAGGTTTTGGGTTCAAAGATAGCCTGACTCCACCAAGTCAGTGGCCTCCCCAGAGCATCAAAATCCAGGCTTCTGCTGGGGTCAGAAAAGACATGGCAGGCTTCTCCTGAGCTGAGCTAAGGAGGGGACTTGTGGCTCTAAATACTCTTTATGTGGATTTTCAGTTGCCATTCTGATTTTATCTCTTGTGCGCACATATTTCATCAATACTACCAATTATTATTTTAGAGTTTTACTTGTAATCCTGTTTGTAAACACAGTATGATATAGTTTCAGGTCTACCACATAGTGATTCGACCCTTGGATACAACGCCTGGTACTGGTCACAGGTGCCCTCCACTATCCCCATCCCCTGATTCCCCATCCCCCTCACCTTCCTCTGGTATTTATGAGTTTATTCTCTGTGGTTAAGAGTGTGTTTCTTGGTTTGCTTCTGTCATCCACCCCCTCCGCCCCTTTGTTTGGTTTCTTAAAATTCACATGTGAATGCAATTGTATGGTATTTGGTAACTGTCTTTCTCTGACTGAATGAGTTCATTTAGCATAAGTCCTTTCCACTTCTCCCACGTCATTGTAAATGGCTTAATTTCATCCCTTCTGACGACCGAGTGATGTCGTAGTGTGTATATTTACCACATCGTCTCTGCCCATTCATCTGTCGATGGACATCTGGGCTGTATGCACAGTTTGGCTGTTGTTGATAACGCTGCTACAAACAGTGGGCTGCGTGTCCCTCTTCGAATCTACTAAACTACTTTTGTATCCTCGGGGTAAATACCTAGCTGTGCAATTTTGGAATCGTAGGGTAGCTCTATTTTTACCTTCTTGAGGACCCTCCACACTGTTTTCCACAGTGGCTGCACCTGTTCACATGCCCACCAGGAGTGTAAGGGGGCTCCCCCTTCTCCATAGCCTCACCAACACCTGTTGTTTCTTGTGTTGTTGATTTTAGCCATTCTGACGGCTGTCAGGTGACATCTCATTGTGGTTTTGGTTTGCATTTCCCTGATGATGGGTGACGCTGAGTGTCTTTCCGTGTGTCTGGCGGCCATCTGGATGTCCTGTCAGAGACAAAGTCCATTCATGTCTTCTGCCCATCTGCAGTTGGATAATTTGTCTTTAGGTTGCTGAGATTTATATTTGCTTTATATATTTTGGATACTAACTCTTTATTGGATGTGTTGTTTACAAATATCTCCTCTCATTTTGTATGTTGCCTTTTAGCTGTGGTTGTTTCCTTCACTTTGCGGATGCTTTTCAATTTGATGAAGTCCCAATAGTATTTTTGCTTTTGTTTCCCTCGCCTCAGAGGCATATCTAGAAAGAAGATCCAATGGTCAATGTCAAAGACATTGCTGCTTATCTTTTCTTCTTTTTCTTCTTTTCTAAATGTGAGAAAAGGTCTCACATTGTCAGCGAGTGGTCTGTGCGGGGTCTGGGGATGGGCCATGGGGCTGATTGTCAGATGCGCATGTGCCTGGGAGATGCACCTGTGGAGTCAGAGGTGGCATGGGCGTCAGCGCGTCTGGCCTCCAGCGGGCGGCGCTGTGCTGCTATCTGATACTCGGCGCTGGTGGGAGTGATGCAGGTTGGTCCTCTGGCTCTGGGGCTGAGCATCCCGACCCCCCCAGTCAGCAGGGGCTTCCACAGAAGAGCCCCCAAGCCCCCGGGTCTCCACTGCTTCTCTCAGAACCCTGCCTTCACTCTGCCTGCGTCGGAGCTTCTTTTGGTTTTGTTTTTTTTCTCAGACTGTTGTGCCCAAGATTGTGAATCCAAGAAACCACCCAGAAGCCGACACTGATGCAAACACACAAGGGTTTATTTACAAGCTCGAGCTTGTGTCCAAGTATACCCGACACAGTGGAGCAGGGACTTGGACCCCCAGGTGGGTTTTAGCTTAGTTTTAAGGGTTGGTCTGGGGCACCCCCAGAAGGGCTTGAGCAATTCCTCAAGTTCTGTTTACATTTTGCTATGGGGCCTTCAAGGGCCTGGGCTCAGTTCTTATGCTAATGTGGGGCTTTCTAGGACATTAAGCTGTAAACTTTTGTTTTTTTTGCTGTGACTGAAGTAATGTAAATTTCAGCTCTTCTTGGCAGGGGCCTGGGATGGCTGGACCTGTGTGCTAAGGCTGAACTTAAAGTGGAATGGCCTTAATTTTCTCAGCCTCCAGGCGTCCCGTCCCATCCTATGTAGCTCCTTCCTCCTTCCCCAGAGCTCCTAAGAGAGCAATTGCAAATGACCTCAGCTTGGCAGCACGTGTTGGGGGACAGGCCCAGGGATTAAGGATCAGGAAGACCTGGATTGCTGGCGTCCTGGCTGTGCAGCCAGCGGGATTGGATGCTGCAGACTCTTATTCCCTAAGGCTATCTTGACCACTGACTTTGTATGTAGAAAAGCTCTCCTGTGTCTTTAAAAGATGAAGAGCGAGTCAAAGCGTTTTTTCTCTGCCCATCTGAATGCTCATATTCCTTCTGAGACATATTTCCTGTTAACAAGGATAATTTACTATCCGTAGTACTATGGTTAAAATATTCTGACAAAAGTAATTCAGAGGGATGAGGGTTTCTCATCTCTTTCTTCACAGCTCAGTCACTCATCAGGAAATGCATCTGTATGGATTTGGAAAGAACCGAGAGACATTATTACCAATGGTCATATTATTATGTGAAGGATTCTTCCCTGAGATCCCAAGAAGGCAATTTTCCTCGGGCTTGAGGAGGCCTCTTGGAGTGAGGTTAGAATCAGAAATTGTGTGTTTGGGTTTCAGATAATGGAACTGGTTAGCTAAGTAAACACGGACAGGCACTTAGGTTCTTTTTGAATTTCAATTGCCTTAAAAGCTATAGAATAATTTCTAAACACCTCATTGGACTGTTGTAGGATTTCTTTATTGCTAATATAAGTGAACATTCATAGGGCACATATTATGTGCCAAGAATTGTGTCATGCTTCACATAAAAGAACTCCTGGGATCCTCCAACAACCCTATGGGCAGATACTGTTATCTTGATGGGCCAACTAAAGGATAGGAAGAAAACATCTTGTCCAAGGTCAAACAGCTAGTTAAGTGGATTCGAATTCAGGAAGCCTGACTCCAGGCTGTTATGGCCACCAGAAAATGTTTATTAAGTACTTCCTAACGTCCTAGGTAATGTACACATAAAGTCCAACTCTTTACTCATTAGAGCTCTATGGCACAGGCATTATTACTGTCACAGTTTTGCAGAGAAAGAAGAAGGTTCAGAGCCTAAGCTCAATGGACTTGCCCAGAGCCCTACAATTCAGAGGCAGAAACCTTCCTTTTCCTCATAATATTCTCCTTCCACCACTTACCTTCTCCTTTCTCTATGTCTTAATATAAATGTTGCTTCTTCTGGTTATCTTCTCTGAGGCCCCAATTAGACTAAGCCTTCTTATATATGTACTTGTAGTAAGCTGTATATTTACCTTTGTATTGGCTACTATAATCTTGTCTAGTTGTCTTTCTGTCACTTTTTGGTTAGTATCCGTCTCTCCCACCAGCATGGCCTGGAGGGAGATAGGCACTGCATCTATGTCTGGTTAACTTGGTATTCCTAGCACCTTGCACATAGTAGGTATGCACCAAATACTTAGTAAATTACTGGATCCCTAACCTTCTTGAGTTGATGTTGATAAACATTAGAACATGAAATGGACCAAGATAAGAATGAAATTGCTGAATGAAATGATAAAAAGCAATTCTATCCATTCACTCATTCAGTATTTTATCAGGGGCCTACTGTGTGCCATATCTGAGCGAAGGAAAACGATACGTGATTCCATTAGGGTATTATAATAGCAACTTAAAAATTGGCCTTTTGAGGCATTTGCTATAGTTGAAAGCTCTAACTAAAAGGCTCAGTGATTAGGAAGGACCTGAATAAAATTAAAATAAAGTATTATCTGGGCAGGAATTTCCCAGTAAATCTGGTTTAATAAAAATTTCACACGAATCATTTTTTAACTGACACTGAAGCACTGTGAACTCTTTGGAAGACAAATGTCAAGGAAATAAATGTTAGGCATTGCTAATTTTAAATGCACTTGCAATATGCCGTCTAATATAAAAGAAGTATTTTTATCTGATTTTTGCTATTTATTATCCTTTCCTGCTTTTCAGGTTGAGGAGGCATTATACGTGTTTCTAAGTGTTTTTCTTTCCTTCTGATATAAAATTCTTACTTTGTTCCCATCGAAGGAACTGTTTAAGAATAAGGCAAAAATTAATTAAACTATTCTTAAAGGGTCTTCACACTTGGAGCCTGATTCATTTAAGTCAATTTTCAAAATAAATCTTATTTATTAGAAAAAAAACCCCAAAGATTTACAGGCAAATTGAGAAGACAGTACAGAAAATTCTCATGCACTCGCACTCGATGTCTCCAATTATCGATATCTTATATTAGTACGGTACAAATATTAGCTAATGAATCAATATTAAAATATTTGCATTAACCAAAGACCATACATACTTTATTCAGATTTCCTTAGTTTTTGCTAAGTTCCCATCCCTCACATCACATTACACTTGTCCTTATGTTTTCTTAGGCTCCTCTGGATTGTGACAGTTTTTCAGCCTTTCCTTGTTGTTGTTGAACACCTTGAGAAGTAGGGTATTTTGTAAAATCTCCCACAGTTGGGACATGTCTGTCGTTTATCTCATGATTGAACTGTGATTGTGGATTATATACAGAGATATACTGCCATCTTTATTATATCATATAAAGGATCGATACTATCAACATGATTTATCAGTCTTGGTATCGATCTGATCATCTTGCTGAGGTAGTGTTTGTCAGCTTTCTCCATAGTAAAGTGATTATTATTATTATTATTTATTTTAACTTTTTCATAACATACTTTGTAGAAGGAAGTTACTATGTGTATTCCACACATAAGAGTGGATGAGCTATGCTCATCCACTTGAGGGTGGAATGTCTGCACAAATTGTTTGAAATTCTTCTACATGGGAGACTTCTCTTTCTTCTGTGTTTCTTTGTTTGTTTCTTTTTCACAGATGTTATTTATTTATTTGAGAGAGAGAGGAGAGAAAAAGCATGAGCGAGAGGGGCAGAGGGAGAGGGAGGAGCATGTTCCCTGCTGAACAGGGAGCCTGCCTTGAGACCTGGATCATGATCTGAGCCTAAGGCAGAAGCTTAACTGACTGAGCCACCCAGGTGCCCCTCTTTCTTTCTTTTACAATTTTTAATATTAGTATATATTCATGGATATTTATTTTATGCTTTGGGTTATAATCCAACACTACTTATTTTGTTGCTTATATTGTCTCCTCTCTGGCCACGGGAGCTCTTTCAGTTGACACCTGTGTGCCTTTAACATATTTCCATGAGTATGGAGTCTCTTGTCTGTTCCTAAATTTTGAAAGACAAACTTGATGTAAATATCATTTTTGACTGGCACTTTGTTTCTGTCCCCATCCCTATCTTTGCCTCCTTCCCTCTCTCTTCACTGTTTCATTTCTTTATTTATTATGATCGGAAAATAGGAAAGGACATGGGATTTCAAATTTTGCTATTTTAAGGTAAATCACTTCTCCTTGGTGCCTAGCCAGTGGTTCTCAAATGTTAGTGTGCAAGAGAATAACCTGGAGAGCTTGTTAATATGGCCAGCCCACATTTTAATTTTTGTTAGGTTAAAGGAAGGGGCAGGTTAGGATTCTACATGTTAACCGGTACCCTCAGAAAATAATAATGGAGTTCTTTGAGGGCTTTGCTTTGAAAAGCAGTGAGCATGAGGGCAGATGGCTGTTCTGACACACATATTTATTATTTCTAGTGGCTTGGACCCATATACCCACCGCTTGTGATAGAAAGGGATATAGATTTGGGGATTTTCTATCGCCATAGGAGAGAACCCTAAAATACTCAGGATCTATGCTCAGAGTTAGTTTTATAGTTTAGCATTTGAGTATATATAAGATTCCCCCGTCTTTTTGTGCTCAGTATAGAGTGTTTAGGACCCCACAGCAGCATTTCAGGTCTGAGAGGGAACTGAGGGATCATCAACTCTGGTCCTCTCCTCTGAGGCACAGGAAAGAAACTGAGAGTTCTGGAGGATTGGATTGTCCAAGTTCACACGCTTATTGGTGGTAGAGCTAGGTCTGAAGAAGGTCTTCCTAGAGATTGTTGTATCAAGACAGACACCATTGAACATAACTAGTTTAGATAGGCATTTGTGAAATAGACAATTTTGGGTTACTCTTTCTGCTTTTATACTTTCATATAAAGGCACGACTGCATCTAGGTTTCAGGATTACCCCTTCTGTTAGTTATAAGAGTAGATGATGTAAATATCAGTGTTTGCCATTTGAAATTCTCTGTTTAACTATTTTTAAATTGAGTTTTAAAAATATTAAACCTGGCACTTAGTTCTCGGCTTGGACAAACTTAATCTGAGTAAGGTTGGCTTCTCTGAAAATATAGGCAATTAGATATAGAAGCATGAAGACTTGGAAAGTGAAAGGGTAGGCAAGGTCTCACGGCTGAGGTTTTTTTCGGGGAATACTTTGTTTAATTAATTCATCAGGCAGTATTCTGATGGCGCACATGGAGAACTAATTCGAATCCCTTTTAGGGTGCTTCATGAAATGTAACTATCTGGCAGAAGAAAGACTACTTTGGTTGAATGTTTTATTGAGCTAAAGTGACTCTAATTCTAGATGAGCCTGAAGCTGTGACGTTAACGTGTTGTGGTCGTTTAAAGAACTCTGGACCAGAATCGAGGCTTGGCTTTGCGCCTTGCCACCCATGTGAATTACTGAGCAGTGTGCATTACTTCTCGTGTCTTCTCAGTTTCCTTATCTGTTAGTTGAGGGGATCGGTCTCCATACCGTTCATTAACTCTTTGTTTTTAATGACAGTCACAGATTTGTCATTATTGGGCCATCACTAATAAATATCACAAAAAGTGAATTCATTTCTCTTTCTCCCTCTCCCTCGTTTTTTGCATTTTTCCGTTCTGGAACTTTGATTTGCTTTTTAGAATACTTATTTATTTGAACTGGGAAGGAGTTGCAGGTCATTTTCCATTCACATTCGTAACTTTTTATGATCTAATGAAGGTCATTTCATAAATGAATTGCTGAGGATGGCTGAGCCGTCCAGTACCCTTTTTAATTTAAATTTAAATTAAAACATTTTTTAATTTAAATTCAATTTGTCAACATGTAGTATAATACCCAGTGTTCATCACATCACTTGCCCTCCTTAATGTCCGTCCCCCAGTTACACTATCCTCCCACCCACCTCCCCTTCCGCAATCCTTTGTTTCCCCAGTTAGGAGTCTCTCATAGTTTATCTTCTGTGAGACCCAGGAAATTTAACAAAAATCCCCTACCCCTGGACAAGCAGAGCAGTACTGATTCCATTTTGTGCTACACCTTCCACCTGCTGTGTGACCCCCAGGTAACCAGCTTATTGCTTAAGGCACTGCCCCACCCTAGTCAAGCCGCTGGGCACACCCTAACCGGAAATCAGCTCATAACCATGTAACCCTGCTTTGTGCCCACCAAAACTGTGCACCAATTCCGAGCAAAGTAATAGGCCAGCTCAAATGG
>NW_024570761.1:0-33037 GCF_018345385.1 Vulpes lagopus | reverse complement strand
TAAGCGTCTGGATCATAAATAAAATAAGTCACAGAAATTTAGAAAGTACAGCCTAGGGAATGGAGTCAGTACTGTTGTGACAACTTTGTACGGGGACAGACGGTGACACCGCTTCTCGTGGGGGGAGCTGAATAAGGCACAGAATTGTCAAGTCACTAGTTGTAGCCCTGAAACTACTGTCACGTTGTGTGTTGACTGTACTTCAATAAATATGAAGGAAAAGGGGTTTCTGGTAGGACTCCCGTGGGTCCGTGAAAGGCATTTACATGGTCGTTACACACACGAAGGCACCTCTGCAGAGGGGATAAACATGCTCACGTGTCTTCATGTTAATTTTTAGAAGATTTACTTGAGAAAGGGTGCAGTAGGGAGGGGCAGAAGGAGAGGGGGAACCTGGAGCGGACTCCTCACCCAAAGGAGTCTGAGCCCCACGCGAGGCTCCACGCCACAACCTCAAGATCCTGACCTGAGCCAAACTAAAGAGTCGACGTGGAACCGACTGAACCACGCAAGAGCCCCTCGAATGTTAAGTGCAACCCCATGCTGTGAACTCTGGGGGTCGGGGGGACATCTGTGACCCCCAGTCTACCTAGAATGGTGGGAGGCCTGCAGGGCCAAGGATGGGAACTGAGGATGTGGGAGGGTGCCTGCATCCCCCTCCCGCCTGGCGTGGGGACAGGACCCTCCCCCGGGACCCTCCGCCTTCAGGGTGAAGGGCTAAGTGCTGATTGGACCCCGCCTGCCCACAGTCATGATGCGGGACCCCACTGTGGGCGGAACTGTGCCACCCCCGGGTTCCACTGCTGCATGGCGCTCACTGTGCATCTGCAGAGCTTCGGAAGCACTCGTGCTCTGGATCTGGCTCACAGCGACCGGACTCTCCCGCTCTCCCCAGTAGCTCAGTACTCCCACTCTCCTCAGTACCCCCACTCTCCCCAGTACCCCCACTCTCCCGAGTACCCCAACTCTCCCACTCTCCCCAGTACCCGGTGCATAAAGAGGAGGCACTCACACAGCGACAGGTCACAGGTGAGTGGCCGCTGATGCCTGCTCCCCGGGGGCCACTCTGGGGCCTGTGGGTCTGGGTGGGGGCGCTGGCCTCCCGGGCTGGGTTCCAAAACACCCCGACCCCAATGAGATGACCGTGAGCAGCTCCTGCAGCCCTTCCACAGCCCCATGGGGTGAGGGCGGCCCCCTAAGGCCCTGTCCAGGGAAGGAGGCTGCAGTCAGAGACCGGCAGCTCCCCGGAACCCCCGCTCCCCTGTAAGGCCTGTGCTATGCAGGGAGATCCAATACATGACCTTTCCAGCTCGTCCTAGATGCATGGACCCCGACAGGGATGACACGCCCCCCCGCCCCACCATGTGGTGAGGGGAGGACAGACAGGGCCTGCTGGGTCCCCCTGGCCAGTGAGCAGGCTTGCTCTTCAGGCACTGGAATGTGGGCGGAGTCCCTGGTGCTCCTCCCAGGCCCCCCCTCAGGATATTCACACATCCTTGCCCTCAGGGTGGGGAGTGTGGTCGCACTCTTGCTGGCATCAGGTTTTAATTTTGATGAAGTCCACTCCATTGCTTTCTCCCCTCAGTCGTTGTGTTTGTGGAATCTCAGAGAAACCTTCGATCTCCCCCGGGCTGGGAGACATCACCCCGAGCATCAGAGCATCAGATCGGCATTTGCCAGAGCCTCCTGGGTCCTCCGCCTGTGTGCTCCTGATACCGGGGTGGGAGCGTTCTGTGATCCCAGGGTGACGGCGTGTCCTGGGACAGTGGCTGGGAAGGTGGACTGTAGGTGGGCGAGCAAAAGACAGGCAGTGAGGGCCCATGTGTGATGTTCCAGCCCAGCCTGTGCCCCTCAGGGCTATGGGGTTGTCTCTGTCTCCGGTCAGACGGACGGGGACCTGCCCATGGGGAGCACCCGGATGCATGTGTCCTCGGAAGGTATTCATGCGCCGTCATTCTTGGATGTGTTTGGATTGCCGCACCGTACAGGAGGACTCAGAGAACCTACTGGCCTTGCAAAGGGCCAATATCATGGCCCAGTACCATCAGGTGAGGCCCAGAAGGGACCATAGACAATACACACTCACGATAGGGGAGACCATATGATCAGAGCCAAGGATGAGTCAGGTCAGCCCAGACAAGGACCATAGTCACCAGGAACAAGTGAGACCCTGGGGATGGTCCTGGTGTCAGTAGCAACTAAGGGTCCATTCTGGATCCTAGTCATTGGTAGCTGAGGAGCCCAGTCACCAGGTACGGTGAGGCCCAGGTGGGGACCACAGTCACCAGGTCCAGATGAAGTCCACAGCTACCATGTCCAGGTGAGGCCTGGGTGGGGACCAGAGTCACCAGGTCCAGGTGAGGTGAAGGTGGAGACCACAGTCACCAGGTCCAGGTGAAGCCAAGGTGGGGACTACAGTCGCCAGGTCCACATGAGGCCCGGATGGGGACCAGAGTCAGTAGGCTCAGGTGAGGCCCAGTTGGGGACTAGAGTCACCAGGTCTGGCTGAGGCCCAGGTGGGAACCATAGTCACCAGGTCCAAGTGAGGCCCAGGTGGGAACCGCCTTGATAGAAATGCGAACTCTTCTCACTGTAGCATTCCAGCTGTTCTCTCTTTAAATCTCAGGCCGAATTCATAGGCTTTCAGGATGATTTGAAAGTTAGCTAGGTCATTTGGTGGGGACAGGTGACTTGGGGACCATACTCTTCGGCTGTCTTGCCCCTCTGACAGGGACATATTTTTAGCAGTGTACAGTAAAGTCTGTTCATTAAAAGTTGGTATTAATTTGTGCAAACAAATTCTGTAGGCTTCAAGCAACTGTGAATCACACATATCCACACTGGCTAGAATATTTTGTTAACCTGAGTTTCTAGATAATTTTCATTATGTGAGCGGTTTCTTTCTAAAACTAATTACCAAAGGAAGTAGGGCAATAGGACAAGAGAAATAGCCAAACAACATGAGAAAAAAGAAACAGACAAAAAAACGCTAAGCATTTTTCTCGGGATGAGAGAAATCCTGATAGTGTAAGCTTTTTTCACCCTGCCCTGAGATAAACCAATTCCCTGACTCAGATGTTTCAGGAGAGAACTGGGTTTCTGATCCAGTAAATCGTGACTGCCTCTGGCACTTGGTTCCCATAGCTGTGGATGTGGCCTCAGACAAGCTCGGTGGTTCCCAGGCTGCACCTGGAGGGCTCTGAACATGCACCTTAGGGGCAGTCTGGGATCCATACCCTACAGCTTTTAATTGATAAGTACACCAACTCACATAAAACTTTGCTAGAAAGAAGTCAAATTGTGTGTTTTAAGAAGAATTGAAAATGGGCAGCCTGGGTGGCTCAGCCGTTTACCACTGCCTTCTTCCCAGGGCGTGATCCTGGAGACCCAGGATGGAGTCCCACTTCAGGCTCCCTGCATGGAGCCTGCCTCTCCCTCTGCCTGTGTCTCTGTCTCTCTGCCTCTCTCTCTCTCTCTCTCTCTCTCTCTCTCTCTCTCTCCCTCTCATGAATAAATAAATAAAATATATTTTTAACAAGTATATTGCAGGGCAGCCCCAGTGGCCCAGCGATTTAACGCTGCCTTCAGCCCAGTGTGGGATGCTGGAGATGCAGGATGGAGTCCCACATCAGGCTCCCTGCATGGAGCCTGCTTCGCCCTCTGTCTCTGTCTCTGCCTCTCTCTCCCTCTGTCTCGCTCTCTCAAATAATAAATAAATAAATAAATAAATAAATAAATAAATAAATAAATAAATAAGAAAATGTATATTGCAGCTATATTGGTATTTGCTATATTAATAAAGTGTGTTGTTTTTACATTTTATGGTGACTGGACCTAGCAAGTCTTTACATCAACAGCCATCACTTCTAGTCCTCGCGACTGTGTTGCGGGACAGGCGGTATTATTTCTTTTTTATAGATGAAATTGATGACCTTGAGCACATGCGGTTCCTTCCCTTTCTTTTTTCTGTTCAGAATATGCGAGCTATAAGTGAGTAAATTGCAAGAAACCCACTTCCGGGATCAACACCTCTACTTTCCTCACATGATTTTAATATTTTTCTCAATTCTGAACTCCTTATCTATCTTACTACTCCTTTTCAAATAACTTAGGATACGTTTTCCAGGACTTGTTCAGAGAACCAGTTCCCTAAGTATGAATCAGTGACCTGAAACAGACCCGGCATACAGAGATTCTCCTATTTATTCAACACCCATCCGTTTCCAAAAGAAGTCTATTTGGCCTTCTATATGGCAGGTACAGAGACAGGCTCCGTCCCCACTGGGTTTCGATCTATGTCCCAGAGGACTACCTGTAGTCTTAATGCTGATTTCTGAGGGCAAAACAAGCAAGTCCACAGTTCTCCCTCATACTTCCCCAGCGGACCCTTGGGTTCTCTCCACAGAGTTGAACTGTTACCGAGTCATTGATCGTGTAGGTCAGTCACAGAGCAGCATTGCCATCCAAAACAAAAAGGAGGAAAAAGGAGTTTCGAAGTAATTGGGTCTCACAAATCGTGCGGAGGGTACATTGAAACTGTGACAATGTTTCTTAGTGCACCTTTTGTCAGAGCCACATCTCTCCCGTTCTTGACTGAGGGACAGGAGAGTCTAGGTAGGGAGAAATAGGTAGGGGGCTACAGATTCAGGCTCACAAAGATCCTAAGGATGCTGAGATGTAAGGAAACCAGAAATAAAGAAACAAACGAGACCACCCTGTCCCAGGTATGGGTAGAGAGGGTCTTTTTTAGGACAGTTCTCTGTGCCCAACAAAGAATAACCAGACTCTAAAAAGAAGTAAACCGTTAAAGATGTTATCACTAGTCCTTACTCAAACCAAGACATCCCAAGAATGAGAAGGCCACAAGCTCCCTGATCAGTTCTAATTGAAAAATGGTCAGTGGAGGCCCATGTGGGCAACCCAGCCTGGGCCCCTCCCACTCCTGAGAGCTTTCTCGGTATCCTTGCTTAATAAACTCCTGTCGCTTTACTTACTCTTCTTTGTCCACCAGATTCATTCTTCGACTCTGTGAGACAAGAACCTGACTTTCTCACTTCATTCCGCCTGCTGCACTTCTTTTACCCAAGCTCCCTGGGAAATTACTTCATTGGCTTAATCCCATCTCACTCTCCTCCTGCCTCATATCCTTTGGATTCTTCACCACCAAAGGCCAATGAACCAAGAGATGCAGGGAGGGAGAGAAGACCCAGGTGATAGGGGGAACTAAGGCCAAAGAAATATAGATTAAAATTACATCTGCTTTTTAAAAAAAAAAAAAGATTTTGTTTATTTACTCATGAGAGACACACAGAGAGAGAGAGGGAGAGAGAGAGAGAGAGAGAGAGAAAGAAAGAAAGAGGGGCAGAGACAGAGACAAAGGGAGAAGCAGGCTCCCTGTGGGTAGCCCAATGTGGGACCCCATCCTAGGACCCCAGGATCATGCCCTGAGCCAAAGGCAGATGCTCAACCACTGAGCCACCCAGGCATCCCTACCATTACATTTCCTAACAAACTTGCAGTCCATAAACAAATACTTGAAACCCACAGAGTGGGACATTCTTCAAAGAATTCACAGATGCCTGAATGTTAATGCTTTGCTAGAGGCCAAAAGCAACATTTGTTTGCTGATAGCCAGACCTCCAGGATCCTGTAAATCTTTCACCTGTGAAAATCCTTTTGGAAACTTCTTTTATGACTAGAGTCCCCACCCCACACGGCAACTTTAAAGTTTATAACCAAGGCTCCTCATGATCCTTTTTTTTTTTTTTTTTTTTTTTTGCTCCTCATGATCCTGATGAAGCTCTTCAGGCCCAGGGGTCCTGTCCCCATACTTTAATAAAAACACCTTTTTGCATGGAAAATGTCTCAAGGATTCTCTCTTGACCACTGGCGCCTGGCCCACAGTACATCACAGGTACATCTCTGAGTTAATTGCATCGGCACATCAGGAAAGTACAGAAGATTTTTGCCTATCCTCTTGCATGACACATTCCGGAGGGGGACATTCCCGTCTGTTCGATCTGGGTTTCTCTCTTCCTGGGATATATAGCTAGCTAGCTAGGTAGATGATAGAGTGATAGATCTACTGATAGATCGATCCCAGGAACATGAATAGATGTTTATATAAACAAACATATAAACATAAATCTATGTTTCCACTTAATATATTTATTATTCAATGTATTACTGATAATATAATAATTATTATCTATAAACAGAACTATAGATTTATATTTAAATATGCAAAATAAATATTTCTATATCTAATCTCTATACGTCCATATATAGATCTCCCTATAGAGATAGCGACAAAATGGTTAGAAATAGATGTGTGCAGAAAGAGAGAGAAATAGATATAGACCTATAAATATGCAGAGGATCTGCTTTCAAATTCTATCCAACGACCTCTCCTAACAGGCAAAAGCAAACGCACACACACATACTCAAGAGCCTTCTGGTATGTGGCCATGACAGGAAATAACACCCCTTGAGATGCCATCTCTTCTCCAACTTAAAGGTGCCAGCCGTTTCTCCAAAGAAGACCTACACAGAGCAAGCAAGCAAGCACATGAAAAACTGCTCCACGTCACTTTTCATCAGGGAGATAGAAATCAAAACCACAATGAGATACCACCTCACACCAGTGAGAATGGGGGAAATTAACAAGACGGGAAATGACAAATGTGGGAGAGGATGTGGAGAAAGTGGAACACTCTTGCATTGTTGGAGGGAATGTGAACTGGAGCAGCCACTCTGGAAAACAGTGTGGAGGTTCCTCAAAAAGCTGGAAATGGAGCTATACTACAACCCACCAATTGCACTGCTGGGTATTTACCCCAAAGACACAGATGTAGTGCAATGACTGGACACTTGCACCCCAATGTTCACAACGGCAATGTTAATAGCCAAACTGTGGAAGGAGCCTTGATGTCCTGCAACAGATGAATGGATAAAGAAGATGTGGTCTGGGGATCCCTGGGTGGCGCAGCGGTTTGGCGCCTGCCTTTGGCCCAGGGCGCGATCCTGGAAACCCGGGATCGAATCCCACATCGGGCTCCCGGTGCATGGAGCCTGCTTCTCCCTCTGCCTATGTCTCTGCCTCTCTGTGTGTGTGTGTGTGTGACTATCATAAATAAAACTTTTTTAAAAATTATAAAAAAACTTTTTAAAAAAAGAAGATGTGTTCTATATATACAATGTATTATTATTTAGCCATCTGCAAGGATGAATATCTACCATTTTCATGGACATGGAACTGGAGGGTATTATGCTGAATAAAATAAGCCACGTGGAGAAAGAATTATCATACGGTTTCACTCTTATGTCGAATGTAAGAAACAGTGAAGAGGATCATAAGGGAGGGGAGGGAAACTGAGTGGAGAAAATTGAGAGAGGCAGTGTTGTCCCCAAGATTGCTAATCCGAGAAACCACCGAGGAGCCGACACCCATGCAAACACACGAGGGTTTATTTACAAGCTCCAGCTTGGGTCCAAGTGTACCCGACACAGCGGAGCAGGGACTTGGACCCCGAGACTAAGAGACGTAGCAGCTTTATAGGGGCCAGTGGCCCATGGGATATGCAGAAAGTTGCACAGTTATGTCGGTCCACACACAAGTGGCCGAATGAATTACATCTTACCCTATAGTATCCATTTGAGCTGGCCTATTACTTTGCTTGGAATTGGTGCACAGTTTTGGTGGGCACAAAGCAGGGTTACATGGTTATGAGCTGATTTCCGGTTAGGGTGTGCCCAGCGGCTTGACTAGGGTGGGGCAGTGCCTTAAGCAATAAGCTGGTTACCTGGGGGTCACACAGCAGGTGGAAGGTGTAGCACAAAATGGAATCAGTACTGCTCTGCTTGTCCAGGGGTAGGGGATTTTTGTTAAATTTCCTGGGTCTCACAGAAGATAAACTATGAGAGACTCCTAACTCGGGGAAACAAAGGATTGCGGAAGGGGAGGTGGGTGGGAGGATAGTGTAACTGGGGGACGGACATTAAGGAGGGCAAGTGATGTGATGAACACTGGCTATTATACTACATGTTGACAAATTGAATTTAAATTAAAAAATGTTTTAATTTAAATTTAAATTAAAAAGGGTACTGGACGGCTCAGCCGTCCTCAGCAATTCATTTATGAAATGACCTTCATTAGATCATAAAAAGTTATGAATGTGAATGGAAAATGACCTGCAACTCCTTCCCAGTTCAAATAAATAAGTATTCTAAAAAGCAAATCAAAGTTCCAGAATGGAAAAATGCAAAAAACGAGGGAGAGGGAGAAAGAGAAATGAATTCACTTTTTGTGATATTTATTAGTGATGGCCCAATAATGACAATTCTGTGACTGTCATTAAAAACAAAGAGTTAATGAACGGTATGGAGACCGATCCCCTCAACTAACAGATAAGGAAACTGAGAAGACACGAGAAGTAATGCACACTGCTCAGTAATTCACATGGGTGGCAAGGCGCAAAGCCAAGACTCGATTCTGGTCCAGAGTTCTTTAAACGACCACAACACGTTAACGTCACAGCTTCAGGCTCATCTAGAATTAGAGTCACTTTAGCTCAATAAAACATTCAACCAAAGTAGTCTTTCTTCTGCCAGATAGTTACATTTCATGAAGCACCCTAAAAGGGATTCGAATTAGGTCTCCATGTGCGCCATCAGAATACTGCCTGATGAATTAGTTAAACAAAGGTATTCCCCAAAAAAAAACCTCAGCCGTGAGACCTTGCCTACCCTTTCACTTTCCAAGTCTTCATGCTTCTATATCTAATTGCCTATATTTTCAGAGAAGCCAACCTTACTCAGATTAAGTTTGTCCAAGCCGAGAACTAAGTGCCAGGTTTAATATTTTTAAAACTCAATTTAAAAATAGTTAAACAGAGAATTTCAAATGGCAAACACTGATATTTACATCATCTACTCTTATAACTAACAAAAGGGGTAATCCTGAAACCTAGATGCAGTCGTGCCTTTATATGAAAGTATAAAAGCAGAAAGAGTAACCCAAAATTGTCTATTTCACAAATGCCTATCTAAACTAGTTATGTTCAATGGTGTCTGTCTTGATGCAACAATCTCTAGGAAGACCTTCTTCAGACCTAGCTCTACCACCAATAAGTGTGTGAACTTGGACAATCCAATCCTCCAGAACTCTCAGTTTCTTTCCTGTGCCTCAGAGGAGAGGACCAGAGCTGATGATCCCTCAGTTCCCTCTCAGACCTGAAATGCTGCTGTGGGGTCCTAAACACTCTATACTGAGCACAAAAAGACGGGGGAATCTTATATATACTCAAATGCTAAACTATAAAACTAACTCTGAGCATAGATCCTGAGTATTTTAGGGTTCTCTCCTAAGGCGATAGAAAATCCCCAAATCTATATCCCTTTCTATCACAAGCGGTGGGTATATGGGTCCAAGCCACTAGAAATAATAAATATGTGTGTCAGAACAGCCATCTGCCCTCATGCTCACTGCTTTCCAAAGCAAAGCCCTCAAAGAACTCCATTATTATTTTCTGAGGGTACCGGTTAACATGTAGAATCCTAACCTGCCCCTTCCTTTAACCTAAAAAAAATTAAAATGTTGGCTGGCCATATTAACAAGCTCTCCAGGTTATTCTCTTGCACACTAACATTTGAGAACCACTGGCTAGGCACCAAGGAGAAGTGATTTACCTTAAAATAGCAAAATTTGAAATCCCATGTCCTTTCCTATTTTCAGATCATAATAAATAAAGAAATGAAACAGTGAAGAGAGAGGGAAGGAGGCAAAGATAGGGATGGGGACAGAAACAAAGTGCCAGTCAAAAATGATATTTACATAAAGTTTGTCTTTCAAAAATTTAGGAACAGACAAGAGACTCCATACTCATGGAAATATGTTAAAGGCACACAGGTGTCAACTGAAAGAGCTCCCGTGGCCAGAGAGGAGACAATATAAGCAACAAAATAAGTAGTGTTGGATTATAACCCAAAGCATAAAATAAATATCCATGAATATATACTAATATTAAAAATTGTAAAAGAAAGAAAGAGGGGCACCTGGGTGGCTCAGTCAGTTAAGCTTCTGCCTTAGGCTCAGATCATGATCCAGGTCTCAAGGCAGGCTCCCTGTTCAGCAGGGAACCTGCTCCTCCCTCTCCCTCTGCCCCTCTCGCTCATGCTTTTTCTCTCCTTTCTCTCTCAAATAAATAAATAACATCTGTGAAAAAGAAACAAACAAACAAACACAGAAGAAAGAGAAGTCTCCCATGGAGAAGAATTTCAAACAATTTGTGCAGACATTCCACCCTCAAGTGGATGAGCATAGCTCATCCACTCTTATGTGTGGAATACACATAGGAACTTCCTTCTACAAAATATGTTATGAAAAAGTTAAAATAAATAATAATAATAATAATCACTTTACTATGGAGAAAGCTGACAAACACTACCTCAGCAAGATGATCAGATCGATACCAAGACTGATAAATCATGTTGATAGTATCTATCCTTTATATGATATAATAAAGATGGCAGTATATCTCTGTATATAATCCACAATCACAGTTCAATCATGAGATAAACGACAGACATGTCCCAACTGAGGGAGATTTTACAAAATACCCTACTTCTCAAGGTGTTCAACAACAACAAGGAAAGGCTGAAAAACTGTCACAATCCAGAGGAGCCTAAGAAAACATGAGGACAAGTGTAATGTGATGTGAGGGATGGGAACTTAGCAAAAACTAAGGAAATCTGAATAAAGTATGTATGGTCTTTGGTTAATGCAAATATTTTAATATTGATTCATTAGCTAATATTTGTACCATACTAATATAAGATATCGATAATTGGAGACATCGAGTGCGAGTGCATGAGAATTTTCTGTAGTGTCCTCTCAATTTCCCTGTAAATCTTTGGGTTTTTTTTTTCTAATAAATAAGATTTATTTTGAAAATTGACTTAAATGAATCAGGCTCCAAGTGTGAAGACACTTTAAGAATAGTTTAATTAATTTTTGCCTTATTCTTAAACAGTTCCTTCGATGGGAACAAAGTAAGAATTTTATATCAGAAGGAAAGAAAAACACTTAGAAACACGTATAATGCCTCCTCAACCTGAAAAGCAGGAAAGGATAATAAATAGCAAAAATCAGATAAAAATACTTCTTTTATATTAGACGCCATATTGCAAGTGCATTTAAAATTAGCAATGCCTAACATTTATTTCCTTGACATTTGTCTTCCAAAGAGTTCACAGTGCTTTAGTGTCAGTTAAAAAATGATTCGTGTGAAATTTTTATTAAACCAGATTTACTGGGAAATTCCTGCCCAGATAATACTTTATTTTGATTTTATTCAGTTCCTTCCTAATCACTGAGCCTTTTAGTTAGAGCTTTCAACTATAGCAAATGCCTCAGAAGGCCAATTTTTAAGTTGCTATTATAATACCCTAATGGAATCACGTATCGTTTTCCTTCGCTCAGAAATGGCACACAGTAGGCCCCTGATAAAATACTGAGTGAATGGATAAAATTGCTTTTTATCATTTCATTCAGCAATTTCATTCTTATCTTGGTCCATTTCATGTTCTAATGTTTATCAACATCAACTCAAGAAGGTTAGGGATCCAGTAATTTATTAAGTATTTGGTGCATACCTACTATGTGCAAGGTGCTAGGAATACCAAGTTAACCAGACATAGATGCAGTGCCTATCTCCCTCCAGGCCATGCTGGTGGGAGAGACGGATACTAACCAAAAAGTGACAGAAAGACAACTAGACAAGATTATAGTAGCCAATACAAAGGTAAATATACAGCTTACTACAAGTACATATATAAGAAGGCTTAGTCTAATTGGGGCCTCAGAGAAGATAACCAGAAGAAGCAACATTTATATTAAGACATAGAGAAAGGAGAAGGTAAGTGGTGGAAGGAGAATATTATGAGGAAAAGGAAGGTTTCTGCCTCTGAATTGTAGGGCTCTGGGCAAGTCCCTTGAGCTTAGGCTCTGAACCTTCTTCTTTCTCTGCAAAACTGTGACAGTAATAATGCCTGTGCCATAGAGCTCTAATGAGTAAAGAGTTGGACTTTATTTGTACATTACCTAGGACGTTAGGAAGTACTTAATAAACATTTTCTGGTGGCCATAACAGCCTGGAGTCAGGCTTCCTGAGTTCGAATCCACTTAACTAGCTGTTTGACCTTGGACAAGATGTTTTCTTCCTATCCTTTAGTTGGCCCATCAAGATAACAGTATCTGCCCATAGGGTTGTTGGAGGATCCCAGGAGTTCTTTTATGTGAAGCATGACACAATTCTTGGCACATAATATGTGCCCTATGAATGTTCACTTATATTAGCAATAAAGAAATCCTACAACAGTCCAATGAGGTGTTTAGAAATTATTCTATAGCTTTTAAGGCAATTGAAATTCAAAAAGAACCTAAGTGCCTGTCCGTGTTTACTTAGCTAACCAGTTCCATTATCTGAAACCCAAACACACAATTTCTGATTCTAACCTCACTCCAAGAGGCCTCCTCAAGCCCGAGGAAAAATTGCCTTCTTGGGATCTCAGGGAAGAATCCTTCACATAATAATATGACCATTGGTAATAATGTCTCTCAGTTCTTTCCAAATCCATACAGATGCATTTCCTGATGAGTGACTGAGCTGTGAAGAAGAGATGAGAAACCCTCATCCCTCTGAATTACTTTTGTCAGAATATTTTAACCATAGTACTACGGATAGTAAATTATCCTTATTAACAGGAAATATGTCTCAGAAGGAATCTGAGCAATCAGATGGGCAGAGAAAAAACGCTTTGACTCGCTCTTCATCTTTTAAAGACAAAGGAGAGCTTTTCTACATACAAAGTCAGTGGTCAAGATAGCCTTAGGGAATAAGAGTCTGCAGCATCCAATCCCGCTGGCTGCACAGCCAGGACGCCTGCAATCCAGGTCTTCCTGATCCTTAATCCCTGGGCCTGTCCCCCAACACGTGCTGCCAAGCTGAGGTCATTTGCAATTGCTCTCTTAGGAGCTCTGGGGAAGGAGGAAGGAGCTACATAGGATGGGACGGGACGCCTGGAGGCCTGAGAAAATTAAGGCCATTCCACTTTAAGTTCAGCCTTAGCACACAGGTCCAGCCATCCCAGGCCCCTGCCAAGAAGAGCTGAAATTTACATTACTTCAGTCACAGCAAAAAAAAACAAAAGTTTACAGCTTAAAGTCCTAGAAAGCCCCACATTAGCATAAGAACTGAGCCCAGGCCCTTGAAGGCCCCATAGCAAAATGTAAACAGAACTTGAGGAATTGCTCAAGCCCTTCTGGGGGTGCCCCAGACCAGCCCTTAAAACTAAGCTAAAACCCACCTCGGGGTCCAAGTCCCTGCTCCGCTGTGTCGGGTATACTTGGACACAAGCTCGAGCTTGTAAATAAACCCTCGTGTGTTTGCATCAGTGTCGGCTTCTGGGTGGTTTCTTGGATTCACGATCTTGGGCACAACAGTCTGAGAAAAAAAACAAAACCAAAAGAAGCTCGGATGCAGGCAGAGTGAAGGCAGGGTTCTGAGAGAAGCAGCGGAGAGCCTGGGGCTTGGGGGCTCTTCTGTGGAAGCCCCTGCTGACTGGGGGGGGGCGGGATGCTCAGCCCCAGAGCCAGAGGACCAACCGGCATCACGCCCACCAGCGCCGAAGTATCAGATAGCAGCACAGCGCCGCCCGCTGGAGGCCAGAGGCGCTGACGCCCACGCCGCCTCTGACTCCACAGGTGCATCTCCCAGGCACATGCGCATCTGACAATCAGCCCCATGGCCCATCCCCAGACCCCGCACAGACCACTCGCTGACACCAAGTGGTCGGACCACGGAGGCTGCAGAGCTTCAGCTCTGCCTGGAAAGTAGGGTCTAGCTTCCTTTGTACTTTGGGCTTTATTTTCATTTATTCACTTTGATTCTTTTTTATTAATTGCTTTCTTTTAATTTTTTATCTCATTATTTTTTCCAGAAAAGAAGGAAGAAAAAGAAAAACCAAGAAAACAATAACAACTGCCCTCCCCCAAAAAAAACCCCACCAGATTATTTCACCTGCTTGTTAAAAGATTCTAAATCCAAAATAGGAAACACAATTAAAGTACCATGAAAGTAAAAATAAGAAATATATAAGGTACATACATAAAAAAAACCCAACTCCCTAACCCTATCTCTTACCCTTTTCCAAAACCGTACCCTGACCCTGACTCTGACCTAACCCCAACCATAACCCCTAACCAAACACTAACCCTAACACTACCCCAAACCCCTATCCTAATCCGAACCCTTGCCCTAACCCTAAACCTAGCCCTAACTTTAACCCTAACCCTTACCCCAACCCTAACTCACACCCTAACCCCTAACCCTAACTGCAAACCTAAGCCCAACCCTAACTCTAAGCATAACCCTAACCCTAACCCCTAACCTCCTGCCCTAATCCCTAAAGCCTAAGCCCTAACCCTAAGTCTAAACCCTGTCCCTAACCCTAACCCCTATGCCTAATCCCTAACCCCCATCCTAACTCCTAACCACTGACCCTTACAATTATCCCTCACCCTAACCTCTAATCCGTAACCATAAGCATAAACACTAACCCCTAACATCTAACGAAACCTAACCACCAACTGTCTCCCCTCCCCTGACCCTACCATTCATTCTACCCATTCACTTACCCTGTGGTTCTGAGGAGTCCCTTCTGATGTGGACGTGGCTCCCAACGGCGCCTCCAGAGTCCTCTAGGGGGTCCTGAGGAAGCCGGGCTCCTGTGAGTGCAGACGCGGCCTCACGTGTTCCTGAGTTATAGTCAGCGGGGTCCTGAGGACGCTGGGTCTCCTGTCACTGTGGACTAGGTCTCACATCCTCTGGAAGCCTCACAGCAGGTCCTCAGGAGGCCGGAGGCTCCTGTCAGCCAGGACATGGCCCCATGGCCCCCCGGAACCACACCGTGGGTCCTGAGGAGGCTGTAGGCTCCTTTCAGCATAGACGCAGCCCCATATGTCCCAAAGCCAAAGTGCAGGTCCTGAGGAGGACGGGGGTCCTGTCAGTGTTGACGTGGCCCCACATTTTCCTCAAGCCTCACCATAAGACCTGAGGAGGCTGGGGGCTCCTGTCGGCATGGACGTGGCCCCAAATCTTCCCAAACCTTCACAGTGGGTCCTGAGGAGGTCGGAGACTCCTGTCAGTGTGGATGCGGCACCCACATCTTTCTTAGGCCTCACCGCAGGCCCTGACAAGGCTGGGGGTCTTCTGTCCGCATGGACGCATCCCCATTTTCCCGAAGTCTACACCGGGGGTCCTGAGGAAGTCAGCGTCTGGTTGTGTGGATGTGGCCCCACGTCCTCCCAAAACGTCACCACGTGTTCTGAGGAAGCCGGGGGTCCTGTCACCGTGGATGCGGCCCCCAGGTTCCAGAAGCCTCAACTTTTATCTGAGGGGCCTGGGAGCTCCTGCCAGAGTGGAGGTGGCACCACATCTTCCTGAAGCCTCCCCGCGGTTCCTGAGGTGGTCCAGGGGCTCCTGTCTGCGTGGATGTTGGCCCACATCTTCCTGAAGCCTCACCGCGGGTCCTAAGGAGACCACGGTTCCTGTCTGCGTGATTGCCGCCCAATATCCCCCTGAAGACTCCCCGCGGGTCCTGAGGAAGCTGCAGCTCATCAGCGTGGACGCGTCCCCACATCTTCCTCAGGCCTCCCCAGCACAGGCAGGCTCCTGTTTGTGCAGGCGGATGAGACCTACTGCGCATGCGGGCTCCCTGTGCGGGACCTGGGCTCAGGCGCCCCCTGTGGGATGCTCAGGCGCTGCAGGAGGCCTTGCAGGAGGCGGCCTGCCTGAGCCGCGGCCGCACCTGCCTCCTTCCAGGCTCCAGCTGAGGCCTGTTAGCTTCGGAAACGGCTCACTGAAACAGGGCCCAACACCTGGCTTCCCCAGAAATACTTAAGGCCCCTGAGAAGAAGAGCTGAAATTTACATTACCTTTTAACTAGCAGGCCAAAATAATCTGCTGTTTCTTTGGGGGGGGAGGGCAGTTGTTATTGGTTTTCTTGGTTTTTCTTTTTCTTCCTTCTTTCTTTTCTGGAAAAAATAATGAGATGGAGAAATTCACCTCCATAAAATAACATGAGGTAGTACTCAGAGCCAGGAAGTGCATCAATACGCATATAGGATGTCTAACTAGAGTTAAAAACAATGATTATAAAGATAGCAGCTGGGCTGGAAAAAAGAGCACAGAAGAAAACTAGAGAATCCCTTACCGTAGAAATAAAAGAACTAAAATCTAGTCAGGCCAACGTTAAAAATGCTATAACTGAGATGCAGTCCCAAGAAAGGTTATGGACCACAGAGGGAGACTGAGGGAACTCAGCCACTTATTAAAACAATAACATTCATATCATCGGAGACTCAGAAGAAAAGGGCGCAGAAGTTTTATTTGACCGAATTATGTAAACTTCTATAACCTGAGGAAGGACACAGACACTGAAATCGAGAGACAGAGAACTCCCAATAAATTCAACAGAAGCTGACCATCACCCAGGCACATCCGAGTCAAAGTCACAAAATACACAGACGAGAAAAGAATCCTGAAAGCAGTGGAGGTGGGGCTTTGGGGGGGGTAGTCCTTACCTACAAGGGAGGATGAATCAGTTTGCAGCAGATCTGTTCACAAACTTGGCAAGCCAGAAGGAAGTTGGAAGGAAATATTCAATATGCTGAATGGGAAAAGTATGCAGCCAAGAATTCTTTCTTCTGTTTTTTTAAGAATAATCATCAAAACTTATTTAATCTCACAAGGAAGAAATTAAAAATTTCTGAACAAAAAATGCCATTTTCCTCAATCGTAATAGCAAAAATTTATTGTTTTTAATTTTTTTTAATTGGAGTTCAATTTGTAAGAATTCTTTCTTCAGCAAGGCTGTCATTCAGCATAGAAGGAGAGATAAAGAGTTTCCCAGACAGGCAAAAAATAAAGGAGTTCATGACCACTAAACCAGTCCAGTAAGGAATTTTAAGAGGGACTCTTCTAGTGGGGGAAAAAAAGAGACCAAAAGCAACAAAGACTAGAAAGGACCAGAGAACGTCACCAAAAACACCAACTCTACTGGTAACACAAAGGCACTAAGTTTATATCTTTCAGGAATCACTCTGAATGCTGATAGACTAAATGCTCCAATCAAAAGATATAGGGTATCACAGTGGCTTAAAAAACATGATCCGGGATGCCTGGGTGGCTCAGGGGTTGAGCATCTGCTTTGGCTCAGGTCATGATCCCAGGGTCCCAGGGGATCAAGTCCCACATCAGGCTCCCTGAATGGAGCCTCATTTTCCCTCTGCCTATACCTCTGCCTCTCTGTGTCTCTCATGAATACATAAATAAAATCTTTACAAAAGAAAAAAGATAAAAAGATGAGAAAGGACCCAAATAAAATCACAAATGAGAAAAGAGAAATAACAACCAATACTAACACTAGAGAAATACACATGATTATAAGAGAACATTATGAAAAATTATATGCCAGCAACCTACAACCTGGAAGAAATAGATCAATTCCTTCCTAGAAATATATAACATAGCAAAAATGGAAAAGGAAGAAATAAGAAACTTGAACAGACAGATAACCAGCAAAGAAATTGAATTAGCAATCAAAAATCTCCCAACAGGAGATGCTTAGATCAATAGAACAGAATGGAAAGCTGAAACAAGATACAAACCTATAACTCTATGATCGCTTAATCTTCAACAAAGCAGGAAAGAATATCCAATGGCAAAAAGACAGTCTCTTCAACAAACCCTAATCCTGACCCCAGGATAATAACAAATTGTGTTGGGAAAACCGGGCAGCCACATGCAGAAGAATGAAACTGGACCACTTTCTTACACCATGTATATAAAAAATAAATTCAAAATAGATTAAAGACCTAAATGTGAGACCTTTTCTCACAGAGAAAAGGAAAGCCCCTGCTGACTGGGGGACGGGATGATCAGCCCCAGAGCCAGAGGACCAACCCGCATCACGCCCTGCAGCGCTGAGTATCAGATAGCAGCACAGCGCCGCCCGCTGGAGGCCAGAGGCGCTGACGCCCACGCCGCCTCTGACTCCACAGGTGCATCTCCCAGGCACATGCGCATCTGACAATCAGCCCCATGGCCCATCCCCAGACCCCGCACAGACCACTCGCTGACAATGTGAGACCTTTTCTCACATTTAGAAAAGAAGAAAAAGAAGAAAAGATAGGCAGCAATGTCTTTGACATTGGCCATTGGATCTTCTTTCTAGATATGCCTCTGAGGCGAGGGAAACAAAAGCAAAAATACTATTGGGACTTCATCAAATTGAAAAGCATCCGCAAAGTGAAGGAAACAACCACAGCTAAAAGGCAACATACAAAATGAGAGGAGATATTTGTAAACAACACATCCAATAAAGAGTTAGTATCCAAAATATATAAAGCAAATATAAATCTCAGCAACCTAAAGACAAATTATCCAACTGCAGATGGGCAGAAGACATGAATGGACTTTGTCTCTGACAGGACATCCAGATGGCCGCCAGACACACGGAAAGACACTCAGCGTCACCCATCATCAGGGAAATGCAAACCAAAACCACAATGAGATGTCACCTGACAGCCGTCAGAATGGCTAAAATCAACAACACAAGAAACAACAGGTGTTGGTGAGGCTATGGAGAAGGGGGAGCCCCCTTACACTCCTGGTGGGCATGTGAACAGGTGCAGCCACTGTGGAAAACAGTGTGGAGGGTCCTCAAGAAGTTCAAAATAGAGCTACCCTACGATTCCAAAATTGCACAGCTAGGTATTTACCCCGAGGATACAAAAGTAGTTTAGTAGATTCGAAGAGGGACACGCAGCCCACTGTTTGTAGCAGCGTTATCAACAACAGCCAAACTGTGCATACAGCCCAGATGTCCATCGACAGATGAATGGGCAGAGACGATGTGGTAAATATACACACTACGACATCACTCGGTCGTCAGAAGGGATGAAATGAAGCCATTTACAATGACGTGGGAGAAGTGGAAAGGACTTATGCTAAATGAACTCATTCAGTCAGAGAAAGACAGTTACCAAATACCATACAATTGCATTCACATGTGAATTTTAAGAAACCAAACAAAGGGGCGGAGGGGGTGGATGAGAGAAGCAAACCAAGAAACACACTCTTAACCACAGAGAATAAACTAATAAATACCAGAGGAAGGTGAGGGGGATGGGGAATCAGGGGATGGGGATAGTGGAGGGCACCTGTGACCAGTACCAGGCGTTGTATCCAAGGGTTGAATCACTATGTGGTAGACCTGAAACTATATCATACTGTGTTTACAAACAGGATTACAAGTAAAACTCTAAAATAATAATTGGTAGTATTGATGAAATATGTGCGCACAAGAGATAAAATCAGAAAGGCAACTGAAAATCCACATAAAGAGTATTTAGAGCCACAAGTCCCCTCCTTAGCTCAGCTCAGGAGAAGCCTGCCATGTCTTTTCTGACCCCAGCAGAAGCCTGGATTTTGATGCTCTGGGGAGGCCACTGACTTGGTGGAGTCAGGCTATCTTTGAACCCAAAACCTCAATAGAGTGCATAAAACTAAACTGCCCAAGATACTACGAGTCCCAGTGCAGGCACATGCTAAGCCTCAAACTCTAACCATACACAGCCATAACCCTAACCCTACGCTTAAGCCTAATGTTAACCTAACCCTTGAACAAGACCTATCACTAATCAAAAACCAAACACAAACCCCAAGACTGAAACACATTCACTGAATCTTCCTGCCAACCCTCACCCTAACTCCTAACCCTAACCTTAACTTAATGTACTCATGCTATTCCTAATCTTAGATTCCTAATCTTTACCTTAACCCTAACCCTCTAATACTAATGCTATCTCATACCCCAAACTGTACCCTAACCTGTACCCTAAAACTAACTCCTAAGCCACTCCCTAACCCTATCTCTTACCCTTTTCCAAAACCGTACCCTGACCCTGACCCTGACCTAACCCCAATCATAACCCCTAACTAAACACTAACCCTAACACTACCCCAAACCCCTTTCCTAATCCGAACCCTTGCCCTAACCCTAAACCTAGCCCCAACTTTAACCCTAACCCCTAACCTTAACCCCAACCCTAACTCACACCCTAACCCCTAACCCTAACTGCAAACCTAAGCCCAACCCTAACTCTAACCATAACCCTAACCCCAACTCCTAACCTCCTGCCCTAATCCCTAAAGCCTAAACCCTAACCCTAACTCTAAACCCTGTCCCTAACCCGAAACCCTATGCCTAATCCCTAACCCCCATCCTAACTCCTAACCACTGACCCTTACAATTATCCCTCACCCTAACCTCTAATCCGTAACCATAAGCATAAACACTAACCCCTAACATCTAACGAAACCTAACCACCAACTCTCTCCCCTCCCCTGACCCTACCATTCATTCTACCCATTCACTTACCCTGTGGTTCTGAGGAGTCCCTTCTGATGTGGACGTGGCCCCCAACGGCGCCTCCAGAGTCCTCTAGGGGGTCCTGAGGAAGCCGGGCTCCTGTGAGTGCAGACGTAGCCTCACGTGTTCCTCAGTCATAGTCAGTGTGGTCCTGTGGACACCGGGTCTCCTGTCACTGTGGACTAGGTCTCACATCCTCTGGAAGCCTCACAGCAGGTCCTCAGGAGGCTGGAGGCTCCTGTCAGCCTGGACATGGCCCCACGTCCCCCGGAAACTCACCGCGGGTCCTGAGGAGGCTGTAGACTCCTATCAGCATAGACGCAGCCCCATATGTCCCAAAGCCAAAGTGCAGGTCCTGAGGAGGACGGGGGTCCTGTCAGTGTTGACGTGGCCCCACATTTTCCTCAAGCCTCACCATAAGACCTGAGGAGGCTGGGGGCTCCTGTCAGCATGGACCTGGCCCCAAATCTTCCCAAACCTTCACAGTGGGTCCTGAGGAAGTCAGCGTCTGGTTGTGTGGATGTGGCCCCACGTCCTCCCAAAACGTCACCCTGTGTTCTGAGGAAGCCGGGGTTCCTGTCACCGTGGATGTGGCCCCCAGGTTCCAGAAGCCTCAACTTATGTCCTGAGGGGCCTGGGAGCTCCTGCCAGAGTGGACGCGGCACCACATCTTCCTGAAGCCTCCCCGCGGTTCCTGAGGTGGCCCAGGGGCTCCTGTCTGCGTGGATGTTGTCCCACATCTTCCTGAAGCCTCACCGCGGGTCCTGAGGAGACCGGGGCTCCTGACAGCGTGAACGTGGCCCAATGTCCTCCTGAAGCCTCACTGCGGGTCCTGAGGAGGCTGTGGCTCATCAGCGTGGATGCGACCCCACCTCCTCTTCAGGCCTCCCAAGCACAGGCTGACTCCTGTTAGAGCAAGAGGAGGAGGCTTACTGCGCATGCAGGATCCTTGGGTGGGGTCTGCGGTCGGGCGCCCCCTGCGGGACGCTTAGGCACTGCAAGAGGCCATGCAGGAGGTGGTGTCCCTGCGCCCGGGGCCACACCTGCCTCCTTCCAGGCTCCAGCTGAGGCCTGTGAGCTTCGGAAACGTCTCACTGAAACGGAGCCCAACACCCGGCTTTCTCAGAAATACTTAAGGACGATGAATTGGAGCCCACAGGACGCAAAATGAAATGTGGACCAGACTTTTACCACGTCCTACCAAACCCACTCAACCCTCTTCCACTGTGGGCAGGACCGCGGGCTGGTGCAGCCACCCTGGAAACAGTGTGGAGGCTCCTCAGGAAGTTACAAATAGAGCCGCCCTGCGACCAGCAGGTGCTCGGCCTGGAGCTCACTCCGAAGATACAGATGCAGTGAGACTCCGGGACAACTGCATCCCAATGTCCACAGCAGGCGGGTCCACAGTAGCCACACTGTGAGAGGAGCCTCGGTGCCTTCAGACAGATGATGGATAAAGAGGATGGGAGATAGATGATGGTAATAGATGATAGATAGATAGATGATAGGAATGTTACTCAGCTATCAAAGAGAAGGAAATCTTGCCATTTGCAATGACGTGGATAGAACTAGAGGGATCATGTTAAGTGAAATCAGTCAGTCAGGAAAGAAAATGGCCGTATGGTGTCATTCATAGGTGAAATTAAAGAAGCAAAGCAGATGGACATCTGTGAAGGGAAGGAAAAACAAATAAGATGAAAACAGAGATGGAGGAAAAAGAGACTCCATCACAGGAAACAAACTGAGGGTCGCTGGAGGGGAGGGAAGTGGAGGGACAGGGTAACTGGTAGATGGGCATGAAGGAGGGCACGTGATGTCATGAGCACTGGTGTTATCTCCAACTGGTGAATCCCTGAAGTCTATCTCTGAAAGTATAATACACTATACTGTTAATTAATTGGGTTTAAATTAAATTAAGTTTAAAAACTCAGTTGACTGTATCAGAGTGCATTTTCTTCCAGGCTCTCTATTCTGCTCCTTCAGCAATGCCAGAACCACACCCCTGTGGGTTTGGTTTGTTTAAGTAGGCTCCATGCCTCGTCCACAGCCCAGCACAGGCCTAGTACTTATGACCCCAAGATCAAGACCAGGGGTGAGGTCAAGAGTCAGATGCTTAACCAACGGAGACAGCCAGGGGCCCAAGAACCACACTGCTTTATCCTGTGTCTCTGTGACATCGTTTGAAATAAGAAAGTGCTGCGTCCAGCTCTGTCCTGCTTCTCCAACACTGATTTGCTGTCCAGGGTCATTTGTGGGGGCGGACAAATGTTAGGAGTGCTTTTTCTATTTCTAAAATCGGCCACCATGATTTTGATAGGAATGACATTGGAACTGCGGGTGGCTTCTGGAACTGTGGACATTTTAACAAGATGAAGGCTCCGACCCCACGAGCCCAGGAAGTCCTCCCAAAGTCTTGTAATTTTCAGGGTACAAGTCTTGCAGTCTCTTGGTTCAGTCTAATTATTTTGTTTTTTGGATGCTCCTGATAAGGGAGTCATGTCCTGAATTTCCTTCCTGAGTGCTCATTGTCGGGACACAGCAAGGCTACTGATCTCTGTTCATTTTGTGTCCCACAACTTTAAGGAATTCACTCATTAGTTCTAACAGTTTTTGGTGGAGTCTGTCGGGTTTCCTGTTTCTAATACCACATCTTCAGCAAATAGGGACAGTGTGATGTCCCCCTTCCAGGTGTGGAACCTTTTCTGTTTCCTGTCTGTTGACTACGATAGGACTTCCAGTGCTGAGAGGGGACTTCCTTGGCTTGTTCCTGCTCTTAGGGGAGACGATTTCAAGTTTTCACCCTTGAGGATGATGTCAGCTACGGGCCTTCCTACACGGCCTTTATTCTGTTGATATACGTTTCCTCAAAACCCACTATGCCGAAAAAAAAAATAAATAAAAAACCCACTATCCTTTTTTTTTAAATAATAAATTTATTTTTTATTGCTGTTCACTTTGTCAACATACAGAATAACACCCAGTGCTCATCCCGTCAAGTGCCCCTCTCAGTGCCCGTCACCCATTCACCCCCACCCCCCGCCGTCCTCCCCTTCCACCACCCCTAGTTCATTTCCCAGAGTTAGGAGTCTTTATGTTCTGTTTCCCTTTCTGATATTTCCCACACATTTCTTCTCCCTTCCCTTATATTCCCTTTTACTACCCACTATGCTTTTTATGTTGTATTTTGTCAAATGCTTTTTCTGCAACTCTTGAGAGGATCGTATGCCTTTGTCCTTTCTCTTGTTTTGGTTTTTAAGATTTTATTTATTTACCCATGAGAGTCATTTTGTTCCAGGTGAGGCCAGAAGGAGACCACAGGAACCAGGTCCAGGAAAGCCCCATATGGGAACCAGAGCCACCAGATCCAGGTGAGACCCAGGTGGGGACCACAGTCACAAGGTCCAGGTGAGGCCCAGGTGGCAACAAGATTCACCAAGTCCAGGTGAGACCCAGGTGGGGACCACAGTCACAAGGTCCAGGTGAGGAACAGGTAAGGACCAGATTCACCAGGTCCAAGTGAAGCCCGGGGGGGGGGACCAGAGTCAAAAGGTAAGGGTGAGGTCCAGAGGGGGACCAGAGTAACCAGTTTAGTTTGAGGCCCAGAGTGGGACCAGAGGTCCCCGGTCAAAGTGAGGCCCAGGTGTGGAATAGAGTATCCAGGTCCCAATGATGCCTATGTGAGGACCAGAGTCACTAGGGCCATGCAAGGCCCAATGGGGATCAGAATCACCAGGTCCTGGTGAGGCATAGAACGAGACCACAGTCACCAGTATCAGGTGAGCCCCATGTGGGAATCAGAGCCACTATATCCAGCTGAGTCCCAGGTCCATGTGAGGCCCACGTGAGGACCAGAATCATCAGGTCGAATTGAGGCATAGCTGGGGACAAGAGTCACCAGGTCTAGGTGACGCCTAGGTGGGGACGAGATTCACCAGGTCTGAGTTAGGTTAAAGTGGGGACGAGAGTCACCAGGTCCAGGTGAGGCCAAACTGAGGACCAGAGTCACCAGATCCAGGTGAGGTCCATGTTGGAAAGAGAGTCACCAGGTCCAGGAGAGGTCCAGGTGGGGACCAGAGTCACCAGGTCCAGATGAGGTCCCGGTGAGGACCAGACTCACCAGGCACACGTGAGGCCCAGGTGGGGACCAGAATCACCAGGTATAGGGGAGGCCCTTGAAAGAACCAGAGTCAACAGTTCAAGGTGAGGCGCAGGTGGCAACCAGAGTCAGAAGGTCCAAATCAGGCCAAAGTGGGGTTCACAGTCACCAGGTCAGGGTGAGACCCAGAGGGGGACCAGAGTCACCTGGTCCAGGTGAGGCTCAGTTGTGGAACACAGTAACCGGGTCCCAATTATGCCCAGTTGAGGACCAGAGTTAACAGGGCCAGGTGAGGCCCAGATGGGGATCAGAGTCACCAGGTCCAAGTGAGGCCCAGGTGGGGACCACAGTCACCAGATCCAGGGTAGTCTCAGGTGCAGACCAGAATCACCAGGTCCAGGTGGGGCCCAGGTAAGGACCAGAGTTACCAGGTCGAGGTGAGTCCCAGGTGGGGAACACAATAACCATGTTCCAATGATGCCCATCTCAGGACCAGAGTCACCAGGTCCACTTGAGGACCAAGTGGGGACCAGATTCACCAGGTCCAGGGGAGGCCCAGGTGGACACCAGAGTTACCAGTTAAAGGTGAGTCTAGGAGGACAGCACGGTCACCAGGTCTAGGTGTGGTCCATGTGAGAACCAGATCACCAGGTACAGGTGAGGCCCAGGTGGGAACCAGAATCAGCAGGTCCAGGTAAGGCCAAGGTGGGGACCACAGTCACCAGGTCCAGGTGAAACCAAGCTGAGGACCAGAATCACCAAATCCAGGTGAGGCCCGGGGGTAGGGGGACTGGAGTCACCAGGCACAGGAGAGGCTACAAGAACAGCAGGGACACCAGGTCCACGTGTGGTTCATGTGGAAACCAGAGTCACCAGGTCCAGGTGAAGCCCAGGTGAGGACCAAATTAAATGTTCCAGAGTCTCACTTGGGAAACAGACTAAACATATCCTGATGATGCCCAGGTGAGTACAAGAGTCACCAGCTCCAGGTGAGGTGCACGTGAGGACCAGAGTCACCAGGTCCAGGTGATACCCAGGAGGGGACCAGATTCACCAGGTCCAGGTAAGGCCCAGGTGGAACTCAGTCACCTGGTCTGGGTGAGACACAGGTGGGGACAAAAGTCATAAGACCAGTTGAGGCCCAGGTGGGAACATAGTTACCAGGTCCAGGTGAGGCCAAACAAAGTACCAGAGGCACAAGACCAGCTGAGGCCCAGTTGGGGACTGGAGTGACCAAGTATAGGTTAGGTTAGAAGGACACCACAGTCATAAAAACACAGCTAGTTGAAAACTGGCTTCTAGGGATGCTTCCTTGTGAGAGCTGAGCTCAGGGCAGGACCTGCCCACATCCTGGCTACCTGCAGACATACCTCCTATCATCCTTAAGTGAGGTGCTGGAAGAGGTTGTGTGAAAAGCATGTGGAAGTGTCTGGCCTGTACTCAAGTGAATCTGAATTCAATACAGGGATTTCCAACAGCCTTGTTCAATGAGAGTCGTGCTAGGTTCTATCTCCCCTGTAGGAGTGGCAAGCAAACATGTACCTACAAGGCATTCACATTTCTGAGAGTTGAGCTTATGGCCTGTCCCTCCCACATCCTGACTGCCTGTACGGTTCGCTTCCACAGGATTTCGTTCTACGCAGAACAGTAGCAGAGAGAGAACCAAGTGACTTGCTTGTCACTTTCGCACCTCCCGGACAGCTTCATCCACAGCCTGCATACACCTTACACTGCTGCTACATTGTCACGGCCTTAAGAACGCAGCTACTGGAAAGCTGCACTGAGGCATGCTTCCCTTGAGATATGAGTTCAAGGCAGGACCCCACCGCATCATGACTGCCTGTAGACGTAGCTGCCAACATCCTCATTTTAGGAGCAGGGAGAGGATGTCAGAAATGCATGTGGAAGCACAGGGCTGTACTCACGTGTATGTGAGTTGAATACAGCGATTGCCAACGTCCCTGTTCAATTAGAGTGTAGCTAGGTTCTAACTCCCCTGTATGAGTGGGGGCAGACATCTGCCTCCCAGGCATACACGCTCCTGAGAGTTGAGCTTATGGCCTGTCCCTCCCACATCCTGCCTGCAGGTACACCTCGCTCCTAACAGGCCTAGGCTCGATGCGGGACTGAAGTGTTGTGAGAGGTAAGTGGAAAGTCCCGGCCCACAAGACTAGTGCCTCCATGCTCAATCCAGCGATTTCCTAGTAATTCCTATGTTAGCCAGGTGCTACATCCAAAGTTCCATAAGAGAGAAGCTAGCTGGACGCCTGGTCCCAAGGCAACTTACTTCTAGGAGTTGAGCTCACCCTCAGTCCCTCACAGTTGCACACTGTCTGCAGAATGAGTTTCGAATGTCTGCACCACAGCCGTTTGTCACAAGCTTGTGAGACGCAAGTGGAATAAGCAGACCTGGAGGGTGTCTCCAACTGCAGTGGAGTAGTATTCTAGGTACCTCCTGGCTTAGAGTACTGCTACGATTTCAGTGCCCTAAGAACGCAGCTAGTTGAAACCTGGCTTGTAGGCATGCTTCCTTGTGCGAGCTGAGGTCAGGGCAGGACCCTCCCGCATCCTTACTGCCCGTAGACATAGTTCCCAACATCCTTATGTTAGGCGCCGGAAGAGCTTATGTGAAAAGCATGTGGAAGTGACAGGATTCTCCTCAAGTGAATCTGATCTCAATACAGACATTGCAAATGTCCAATGAGAGTGTAGCTCAGTCCTAGGTCCCATCAAAGTGTCTAACAGACATCTGCCTGCAAAACATACACAATTCTGAGAGGTGAGCTTATAGAGTGTCCCTCCCACATCCTGCCTGCAGGTACACCCCGCTCCTAACAGACCTAGCCCCGATGCGTGCCTGAAGTGTTGTGAGAGGTAAGTGGAAAGTCCCGGCCCACAAGACTAGTGCCTCCAAGCTCAATCCAGCGATTTCCTAGTATTTCCTCTGTAAGCCAGGTGCTACATCCTAAGTGCCATACGAGAGAAGCTAGCTGAACGCCTTGTCAAAAAGCAACTTACTTCGGAGAGTTGAGCTGACCCTCAGTCGCTCACAGTTGCACATTGCCTGCAGAATGAGTTTCCAACATCTGCACCAGAGCTGTTTGTCAGAGGCTTGTGAGACGCAAGTTGAATAAGCAGACCTGGAGGGTGTCTCCAGCTGCAGTGGAGTGGTATTCTGGGTACCTCCTGCTTAGAGTACTGCTAAGTTCTCAGTGCCCAGCTAGTTGAAAGAATGCAGCTGGTTGAAAGCTGGCTTGTAGGCATGCTTCCTTGTGCGAGCTGAGGTCAGGGCAGGACCCTCCCACATCCTGACTGCCCGTAGACCTAGGTCCCAGCATCCTTATTTTAGGTGCCGGAAGAGGTTGTGTGAAAAGCATATGGAAGTGACAGGACTCTGCTCAAGTGAATCTGCGTCCAATACAGACATTGCAAACGTCCTTGTTCAATGAGAGTGTAGCTCGGTCCCAGCTCCCATCAATAAGTGTCTAGCAGCCATCTGCCTGGAAAGCGTACACACTTCTGAGAGTTGAGCTTATGGCCTATCACTCCCACATCCTGACTGCCTGTACCGTTCGCTTGTACAGCATTTCATTCTACGCGGCACAGGAGCAGAGAGAGCACCAATGACTGGCTTGTCAATTTCGCGCCTAGAGGACAGCTGCCTCCAAGGCATGCACACTCCTTTGGGTTGAGCTGATGGCTTCAACCGCCCACATGCTGACCGCCTGTACCCTTTGCAGCCAAGGGATTTTGTTGGACACGGGATTCAAGCTTTGTGAGAGGCAAGTGTCTCTTTGCTCAGTCCAGTGACTTCTGATGACTTCCTCCCTCAGATGGGTGGTACATACTAACTTCCAACCCTGCGTACCTAGTTGCAAGCTCTCTCTCGGGGGAACTTCCTTCTGTGAGATGAGCTGATTCGCGGTCCTTCCCACTTCCACACTGCCTGCACATGGAGTTATGAACATCGTCACTAGACATGTTTGTCAGAAGCTCATGGGACGCAAGGGGCAAGCTGCAGGCCTCAATGGTGCTGTCACTCGGTGCAGTAGAGCAATATTCACGCAACGTCCTGACTTCCAGTGCTGCTACATTCTCACGGCCATAAGAACGCAGCTAGTGGAAAGCTGCATTCGGGGCATGCTTCCTTTTGAGAGTTGAGCTCAACGAAGGACCGTCCACCTCGAGTCCCCCTGTGGGTGAAGCTGCTAACATCATCATGTCAGGTGCAGGGAGACGTTGTGAGAAATGCCTGTGGAAACGTCAGGCCTGCCCTCAGGGCAAGGTGAGTTGAATACAGCGATTGCCAATGACCTTGTTCAATTAGAGTGTAGCTAGGTTCTAACTCTCCTGTATGAGTGGGGAGCAGACATCTGCCTCCGAGGCATACACGACCCTGAGAGTTGAGCTTATGGCCTGTCGCTCCCACATCCTGCCTGCAGGTACACCTCGCTCCTAACAGGTCTAGGTTCGATGCGTGACTGAAGTGTTGTGAGAGGTAAGTGGAAAGTCCCGGCCCACAAGACTCGTGCATTCAAGCTCAATCTAGCGGTTTCCTAGTATTTCCTGTGTGACCCAGGTGCTACATCTTAAGTGCCATACGAGAGAAGCTAGCTGTACGCCGTATCCAAAAGCAACTTACTTGGGAGAGTTTAGCTCACCCTCAGTCCCTCACAGTTGCACACTGCCTGCAGAAAAGTTTTCCGACATCTGCACCAGAGTCGTTTGTCAGAGGCTTGTGAGTCGCAATTGGAATAAGCAGACCTGGAGGGTGTCTCCAACTGCAGTGGAGTGGTATTCTGGGAACCTCCTGGCTTTGAATACGGCTACATTCTCAGTGCCTTAAGAACGCAGCTAGTTGAAAGATGGCTGGTAGGCATGCTTCCTTGTGAGAACTGAGGTAAGGGCAGGACCGTGCCGCATCCTGACTGCCCGTAGACGTAGGTCCCAGCATCCTTATGTTAGGAGCCAGAAGAGGTTGTGAAAAAGCATGTGGAAGTGACAGGACTCTGCGCAAGTGTATCAGATCTCAATACAGACATTGCAAACGTCCTTGTTCAATGAGAGTGTAGCTCAGTCCTAGATCCCATCAAAGTGTGTAGCAGACAATTGCCTGCAAAGCGTACACACTTCCGAGAGTTGAGCTTATGGACTATCCGTCCCACATCGTGTCGGCAGGTACACCGCGCTACTAACAGGCCTAGTCCCGATGCCTGACTGAAGTGTTGTGAGAGGTAAGTGGAAAGTCCCGGCCAACAAGACTATTGCATCCAAGCTCAATCTAGCGGTTTCCTAGTATTTATTGTGTGAGCATGGTGCTACATCCTAAGTGCCATACGAGAGAAGCTAGCTGAACGCCTTGTCCAAAAGCAACTTACTTCGGAGAGTTGAGCTCACCCTCAGTCCCTCACAGTTGCACACTGCCTGCAGAAAGAGTTTCCAACATCTGCACCACAGCCGTTTGTCAGAGGCTTGTGAGACGCAAGTGGAATAAGCAGACCTGGAGGGTGTCTCCAGCTGCAGTGGAGTGGTATTCTGGGTACCTCCTGGCTTAGAACACTGTTACGTTCTCAGTGCCCGAGGAACGCAGCTAGTTGAAAGCTGGCTTGTAGGCGTGCTTCCTTGTGCGAGCTGAGTTCAGGGCAGGACCCTCCCGCATTCTGACTGCCCGTAGACATAGGTCCCAGCATCCTTATGTTAGGTGCCGGAAGAGGTTGTGTGAAGAGCATGTGGAAGTGACAGGATTCTCCTCAAGTGTATCTGATCTCAATGCAGACATTGCAAACGTCCTTGTTCAATGAGAGTGTAGCTCGGTCCTAGCTCCCATCAAAGTGTCTAGCAGACATCTGCCTGCAAAGCATACACACTTCCGAGAGTTGGGCTTATGGACTGTCCCTCCCACATCCTGCCTGCACGTACACCGCGCTCCTAACAGGCCTAGCCCCGATGCGTGCCTGAAGTGTTGTGAGAGGTAAGTGGAAAGTCCCGGCCCACAAGACTAGTGCATCCAAGCTCAACCCAGCGATTTCCTAGTATTTCCTGTGTGAGCCAGGTGCTACATCCTAAGTGCCATACGAGAGAAGCTAGCTGAACGCCTTGTCCGAAAGCAACTTACTTCGGAGAGTTGAGCTCACCCTCAGTCCCTCACAGTTGCACACTGCCTGCAGAAAGAGTTTCCAACATCTGCACCACAGCCGTTTGTCAGAGGCTTGTGAGACGCAAGTGGAATAAGCAGACCTGGAGGGTGTCTCCAGCTGCAGTGGAGTGGTATTCTGGGTACCTCCTGGCTTAGAACACTGTTACGTTCTCAGTGCCCGAGGAACGCAGCTAGTTGAAAGCTGGCTTGTAGGCGTGCTTCCTTGTGCGAGCTGAGTTCAGGGCAGGACCCTCCCGCATTCTGACTGCCCGTAGACGTAGGTCCCAGCATCCTTATGTTAGGTGCCGGAAGAGGTTGTGTGAAGAGCATGTGGAAGTGACAGGATTCTCCTCAGTGTATCTGATCTCAATGCAGACATTGCAAACGTCCTTGTTCAATGAGAGTGTAGCTCGGTCCTAGCTCCCATCAAAGTGTCTAGCAGACATCTGCCTGCAAAGCATACACACTTCCGAGAGTTGGGCTTATGGACTGTCCCTCCCACATCCTGCCTGCACGTACACCGCGCTCCTAACAGGCCTAGCCCCGATGCGTGCCTGAAGTGTTGTGAGAGGTAAGTGGAAAGTCCCGGCCCACAAGACTAGTGCATCCAAGCTCAACCCAGCGATTTCCTAGTATTTCCTGTGTGAGCCAGGTGCGACATCCTAAGTGCCATACGAGAGAAGCTAGCTGAACGCCTTGTCCGAAAGCAACTTACTTCGGAGAGTTGAGCTCACCCTCAGTCCCTCACAGTTGCACACTGCCTGCAGAAAGAGTTTCCAACATCTGCACCACAGCCGTTTGTCAGAGGCTTGTGAGACGCAAGTGGAATAAGCAGACCTGGAGGGTGTCTCCAGCTGCAGTGGAGTGGTATTCTGGGTACCTCCTGGCTTAGAACACTGTTACGTTCTCAGTGCCCGAGGAACGCAGCTAGTTGAAAGCTGGCTTGTAGGCGTGCTTCCTTGTGCGAGCTGAGTTCAGGGCAGGACCCTCCCGCATTCTGACTGCCCGTAGACGTAGGTCCCAGCATCCTTATGTTAGGTGCCGGAAGAGGTTGTGTGAAGAGCATGTGGAAGTGACAGGATTCTCCTCAGGTGTATCTGATCTCAATGCAGACATTGCAAACGTCCTTGTTCAATGAGAGTGTAGCTCGGTCCTAGCTCCCATCAAAGTGTCTAGCAGACATCTGCCTGCAAAGCATACACACTTCCGAGAGTTGGGCTTATGGACTGTCCCTCCCACATCCTGCCTGCACGTACACCGCGCTCCTAACAGGCCTAGCCCCGATGCGTGCCTGAAGTGTTGTGAGAGGTAAGTGGAAAGTCCCGGCCCACAAGACTAGTGCATCCAAGCTCAACCCAGCGATTTCCTAGTATTTCCTGTGTGAGCCAGGTGCGACATCCTAAGTGCCATACGAGAGAAGCTAGCTGAACGCCTTGTCCGAAAGCAACTTACTTCGGAGAGTTGAGCTCACCCTCAGTCCCTCACAGTTGCACACTGCCTGCAGAAAGAGTTTCCAACATCTGCACCACAGCCGTTTGTCAGAGGCTTGTGAGACGCAAGTGGAATAAGCAGACCTGGAGGGTGTCTCCAGCTGCAGTGGAGTGGTATTCTGGGTACCTCCTGGCTTAGAACACTGTTACGTTCTCAGTGCCCGAGGAACGCAGCTAGTTGAAAGCTGGCTTGTAGGCGTGCTTCCTTGTGCGAGCTGAGTTCAGGGCAGGACCCTCCCGCATTCTGACTGCCCGTAGACGTAGGTCCCAGCATCCTTATGTTAGGTGCCGGAAGAGGTTGTGTGAAGAGCATGTGGAAGTGACAGGATTCTCCTCAGGTGTATCTGATCTCAATGCAGACATTGCAAACGTCCTTGTTCAATGAGAGTGTAGCTCGGTCCTAGCTCCCATCAAAGTGTCTAGCAGACATCTGCCTGCAAAGCATACACACTTCCGAGAGTTGGGCTTATGGACTGTCCCTCCCACATCCTGCCTGCACGTACACCGCGCTCCTAACAGGCCTAGCCCCGATGCGTGCCTGAAGTGTTGTGAGAGGTAAGTGGAAAGTCCCGGCCACAAGACTAGTGCATCCAAGCTCAACCCAGCGATTTCCTAGTATTTCCTGTGTGAGCCAGGTGCGACATCCTAAGTGCCATACGAGAGAAGCTAGCTGAACGCCTTGTCCGAAAGCAACTTACTTCGGAGAGTTGAGCTCACCCTCAGTCCCTCACAGTTGCACACTGCCTGCAGAAAGAGTTTCCAACATCTGCACCACAGCCGTTTGTCAGAGGCTTGTGAGACGCAAGTGGAATAAGCAGACCT
>NW_024570760.1:0-25794 GCF_018345385.1 Vulpes lagopus | reverse complement strand
GAGAGAGGGGGGGAGAAGAGGCAGAGACACAGGCAGAGGGGAAGCAGGCTCCACGCGGGGGAGCCCAACGGGGGACTCGACCCCGGGGCCCTCCGGGACCCATCCCCCGGGCTGAAGGGGGTGCAAAACCCGCTGCCCAAACCAGGCACCCCCAGTTCACAAGTTTATTTTTAACAGTCACTGTGAGTTTTGTTTTCAGCTTTATTGAACTAAATCTCCTAATTTCTTTCAAACAATCGCTACTAAGGAAAACCCCTTCACCTGCAACGTAAGGGAAATGTTTGAAGATTTGGGTTTTATCTCAAAAAAATTTCCCCTTGTTAAAATTTTTTCCCTTTCTCCACTATGCCCAAGACTTCTATAAAATTTTGATTCTATCATTCACTGTGTTTTCCCTGCCCTTCTCTGATTTGTGTTATACCAAACTGAAGGCCTATCTTTATCAGCTCATATCAGAGTGAGCATCAAATAGCCTAAGCAGAGTGGCCTTTCTTGAACTCGATTCCTCAGTCTTCTCAACGTAATACATACTGAGCCAAGGTAAGATGCCATGATGTACTGGGCTTGTGACATGGGCGGGGGGGGGTGGGGGTGGGTGGGGGTGGGACACCACACTCCTGCACAGGTCAAACAGAGTAGAAGGCCTAGTTTTCACTGCTACCACCTCCTGAGACATGGTGTTAGAAGTTGTCTTAATAAAATAAACCAATCCCAAACGCAGATTTTGATCAGGTGTATGGAAGGCAAGCTTATTCTACACAGTGCCCTTAGAATCTAGGCTCTTTCCCTCACACAACTTTTTTCTCACTCCTTCATGCAGCACTTGGCTCACACAGGAAATACTAGGAATTCCTGGATTGAGCTTGGATGCACTAGTCTTGTGGCTACACTCTCATTGAACAAGGACGTTTGCAATGTCTGGTTTGGACTCAGATTCACTTGAGCACAGTCCTGTCACTTCCACATGCTGCTTCACACAACCTCTTCCAGCGCCTAACATAAGGATGCTGGGACCTACGTCTACGGGCAGTCAGAATGCGGGAGGGTCCTGCCCTGAACTCAGCTCGCACAAGGAAGCACGCCTACAAGCCAGCTTTCAACTAGCTGCGTTCCTCGGGCACTGAGAACGTAACAGTGTTCTAAGCCAGGAGGTACCCAGAATACCACTCCACTGCAGCTGGAGACACCCTCCAGGTCTGCTTATTCCACTTGCGTCTCACAAGCCTCTGACAAACGGCTGTGGTGCAGATGTTGGAAACTCTTTCTGCAGGCAGTGTGCAACTGTGAGGGACTGAGGGTGAGCTCAACTCTCCGAAGTAAGTTGCTTTCGGACAAGGCGTTCAGCTAGCTTCTCTCGTATGGCACTTAGGATGTCGCACCTGGCTCACACAGGAAATACTAGGAAATCGCTGGGTTGAGCTTGGATGCACTAGTCTTGTGGGCCGGGACTTTCCACTTACCTCTCACAACACTTCAGGCACGCATCGGGGCTAGGCCTGTTAGGAGCGCGGTGTACGTGCAGGCAGGATGTGGGAGGGACAGTCCATAAGCCCAACTCTCGGAAGTGTGTATGCTTTGCAGGCAGATGTCTGCTAGACACTTTGATGGGAGCTAGGACCGAGCTACACTCTCATTGAACAAGGACGTTTGCAATGTCTGCATTGAGATCAGATACACCTGAGGAGAATCCTGTCACTTCCACATGCTCTTCACACAACCTCTTCCGGCACCTAACATAAGGATGCTGGGACCTACGTCTACGGGCAGTCAGAATGCGGGAGGGTCCTGCCCTGAACTCAGCTCGCACAAGGAAGCACGCCTACAAGCCAGCTTTCAACTAGCTGCGTTCCTCGGGCACTGAGAACGTAACAGTGTTCTAAGCCAGGAGGTACCCAGAATACCACTCCACTGCAGCTGGAGACACCCTCCAGGTCTGCTTATTCCACTTGCGTCTCACAAGCCTCTGACAAACGGCTGTGGTGCAGATGTTGGAAACTCTTTCTGCAGGCAGTGTGCAACTGTGAGGGACTGAGGGTGAGCTCAACTCTCCGAAGTAAGTTGCTTTCGGACAAGGCGTTCAGCTAGCTTCTCTCGTATGGCACTTAGGATGTCGCACCTGGCTCACACAGGAAATACTAGGAAATCGCTGGGTTGAGCTTGGATGCACTAGTCTTGTGGGCCGGGACTTTCCACTTACCTCTCACAACACTTCAGGCACGCATCGGGGCTAGGCCTGTTAGGAGCGCGGTGTACGTGCAGGCAGGATGTGGGAGGGACAGTCCATAAGCCCAACTCTCGGAAGTGTGTATGCTTTGCAGGCAGATGTCTGCTAGACACTTTGATGGGAGCTAGGACCGAGCTACACTCTCATTGAACAAGGACGTTTGCAATGTCTGCATTGAGATCAGATACACCTGAGGAGAATCCTGTCACTTCCACATGCTCTTCACACAACCTCTTCCGGCACCTAACATAAGGATGCTGGGACCTACGTCTACGGGCAGTCAGAATGCGGGAGGGTCCTGCCCTGAACTCAGCTCGCACAAGGAAGCACGCCTACAAGCCAGCTTTCAACTAGCTGCGTTCCTCGGGCACTGAGAACGTAACAGTGTTCTAAGCCAGGAGGTACCCAGAATACCACTCCACTGCAGCTGGAGACACCCTCCAGGTCTGCTTATTCCACTTGCGTCTCACAAGCCTCTGACAAACGGCTGTGGTGCAGATGTTGGAAACTCTTTCTGCAGGCAGTGTGCAACTGTGAGGGACTGAGGGTGAGCTCAACTCTCCGAAGTAAGTTGCTTTCGGACAAGGCGTTCAGCTAGCTTCTCTCGTATGGCACTTAGGATGTCGCACCTGGCTCACACAGGAAATACTAGGAAATCGCTGGGTTGAGCTTGGATGCACTAGTCTTGTGGGCCGGGACTTTCCACTTACCTCTCACAACACTTCAGGCACGCATCGGGGCTAGGCCTGTTAGGAGCGCGGTGTACGTGCAGGCAGGATGTGGGAGGGACAGTCCATAAGCCCAACTCTCGGAAGTGTGTATGCTTTGCAGGCAGATGTCTGCTAGACACTTTGATGGGAGCTAGGACCGAGCTACACTCTCATTGAACAAGGACGTTTGCAATGTCTGCATTGAGATCAGATACACCTGAGGAGAATCCTGTCACTTCCACATGCTCTTCACACAACCTCTTCCGGCACCTAACATAAGGATGCTGGGACCTACGTCTACGGGCAGTCAGAATGCGGGAGGGTCCTGCCCTGAACTCAGCTCGCACAAGGAAGCACGCCTACAAGCCAGCTTTCAACTAGCTGCGTTCCTCGGGCACTGAGAACGTAACAGTGTTCTAAGCCAGGAGGTACCCAGAATACCACTCCACTGCAGCTGGAGACACCCTCCAGGTCTGCTTATTCCACTTGCGTCTCACAAGCCTCTGACAAACGGCTGTGGTGCAGATGTTGGAAACTCTTTCTGCAGGCAGTGTGCAACTGTGAGGGACTGAGGGTGAGCTCAACTCTCCGAAGTAAGTTGCTTTCGGACAAGGCGTTCAGCTAGCTTCTCTCGTATGGCACTTAGGATGTCGCACCTGGCTCACACAGGAAATACTAGGAAATCGCTGGGTTGAGCTTGGATGCACTAGTCTTGTGGGCCGGGACTTTCCACTTACCTCTCACAACACTTCAGGCACGCATCGGGGCTAGGCCTGTTAGGAGCGCGGTGTACGTGCAGGCAGGATGTGGGAGGGACAGTCCATAAGCCC
The DNA here is from genome assembly GCF_018345385.1 of Vulpes lagopus. NCBI lineage: Eukaryota > Metazoa > Chordata > Mammalia > Carnivora > Canidae > Vulpes > Vulpes lagopus. Next base: position 22,030 of record NW_024570760.1, on the reverse strand, counting down.
AACTCTCGGAAGTGTGTATGCTTTGCAGGCAGATGTCTGCTAGACACTTTGATGGGAGCTAGGACCGAGCTACACTCTCATTGAACAAGGACGTTTGCAATGTCTGCATTGAGATCAGATACACCTGAGGAGAATCCTGTCACTTCCACATGCTCTTCACACAACCTCTTCCGGCACCTAACATAAGGATGCTGGGACCTACGTCTACGGGCAGTCAGAATGCGGGAGGGTCCTGCCCTGAACTCAGCTCGCACAAGGAAGCACGCCTACAAGCCAGCTTTCAACTAGCTGCGTTCCTCGGGCACTGAGAACGTAACAGTGTTCTAAGCCAGGAGGTACCCAGAATACCACTCCACTGCAGCTGGAGACACCCTCCAGGTCTGCTTATTCCACTTGCGTCTCACAAGCCTCTGACAAACGGCTGTGGTGCAGATGTTGGAAACTCTTTCTGCAGGCAGTGTGCAACTGTGAGGGACTGAGGGTGAGCTCAACTCTCCGAAGTAAGTTGCTTTCGGACAAGGCGTTCAGCTAGCTTCTCTCGTATGGCACTTAGGATGTCGCACCTGGCTCACACAGGAAATACTAGGAAATCGCTGGGTTGAGCTTGGATGCACTAGTCTTGTGGGCCGGGACTTTCCACTTACCTCTCACAACACTTCAGGCACGCATCGGGGCTAGGCCTGTTAGGAGCGCGGTGTACGTGCAGGCAGGATGTGGGAGGGACAGTCCATAAGCCCAACTCTCGGAAGTGTGTATGCTTTGCAGGCAGATGTCTGCTAGACACTTTGATGGGAGCTAGGACCGAGCTACACTCTCATTGAACAAGGACGTTTGCAATGTCTGCATTGAGATCAGATACACCTGAGGAGAATCCTGTCACTTCCACATGCTCTTCACACAACCTCTTCCGGCACCTAACATAAGGATGCTGGGACCTACGTCTACGGGCAGTCAGAATGCGGGAGGGTCCTGCCCTGAACTCAGCTCGCACAAGGAAGCACGCCTACAAGCCAGCTTTCAACTAGCTGCGTTCCTCGGGCACTGAGAACGTAACAGTGTTCTAAGCCAGGAGGTACCCAGAATACCACTCCACTGCAGCTGGAGACACCCTCCAGGTCTGCTTATTCCACTTGCGTCTCACAAGCCTCTGACAAACGGCTGTGGTGCAGATGTTGGAAACTCTTTCTGCAGGCAGTGTGCAACTGTGAGGGACTGAGGGTGAGCTCAACTCTCCGAAGTAAGTTGCTTTCGGACAAGGCGTTCAGCTAGCTTCTCTCGTATGGCACTTAGGATGTCGCACCTGGCTCACACAGGAAATACTAGGAAATCGCTGGGTTGAGCTTGGATGCACTAGTCTTGTGGGCCGGGACTTTCCACTTACCTCTCACAACACTTCAGGCACGCATCGGGGCTAGGCCTGTTAGGAGCGCGGTGTACGTGCAGGCAGGATGTGGGAGGGACAGTCCATAAGCCCAACTCTCGGAAGTGTGTATGCTTTGCAGGCAGATGTCTGCTAGACACTTTGATGGGAGCTAGGACCGAGCTACACTCTCATTGAACAAGGACGTTTGCAATGTCTGCATTGAGATCAGATACACCTGAGGAGAATCCTGTCACTTCCACATGCTCTTCACACAACCTCTTCCGGCACCTAACATAAGGATGCTGGGACCTACGTCTACGGGCAGTCAGAATGCGGGAGGGTCCTGCCCTGAACTCAGCTCGCACAAGGAAGCACGCCTACAAGCCAGCTTTCAACTAGCTGCGTTCCTCGGGCACTGAGAACGTAACAGTGTTCTAAGCCAGGAGGTACCCAGAATACCACTCCACTGCAGCTGGAGACACCCTCCAGGTCTGCTTATTCCACTTGCGTCTCACAAGCCTCTGACAAACGGCTGTGGTGCAGATGTTGGAAACTCTTTCTGCAGGCAGTGTGCAACTGTGAGGGACTGAGGGTGAGCTCAACTCTCCGAAGTAAGTTGCTTTCGGACAAGGCGTTCAGCTAGCTTCTCTCGTATGGCACTTAGGATGTCGCACCTGGCTCACACAGGAAATACTAGGAAATCGCTGGGTTGAGCTTGGATGCACTAGTCTTGTGGGCCGGGACTTTCCACTTACCTCTCACAACACTTCAGGCACGCATCGGGGCTAGGCCTGTTAGGAGCGCGGTGTACGTGCAGGCAGGATGTGGGAGGGACAGTCCATAAGCCCAACTCTCGGAAGTGTGTATGCTTTGCAGGCAGATGTCTGCTAGACACTTTGATGGGAGCTAGGACCGAGCTACACTCTCATTGAACAAGGACGTTTGCAATGTCTGCATTGAGATCAGATACACCTGAGGAGAATCCTGTCACTTCCACATGCTCTTCACACAACCTCTTCCGGCACCTAACATAAGGATGCTGGGACCTACGTCTACGGGCAGTCAGAATGCGGGAGGGTCCTGCCCTGAACTCAGCTCGCACAAGGAAGCACGCCTACAAGCCAGCTTTCAACTAGCTGCGTTCCTCGGGCACTGAGAACGTAACAGTGTTCTAAGCCAGGAGGTACCCAGAATACCACTCCACTGCAGCTGGAGACACCCTCCAGGTCTGCTTATTCCACTTGCGTCTCACAAGCCTCTGACAAACGGCTGTGGTGCAGATGTTGGAAACTCTTTCTGCAGGCAGTGTGCAACTGTGAGGGACTGAGGGTGAGCTCAACTCTCCGAAGTAAGTTGCTTTCGGACAAGGCGTTCAGCTAGCTTCTCTCGTATGGCACTTAGGATGTCGCACCTGGCTCACACAGGAAATACTAGGAAATCGCTGGGTTGAGCTTGGATGCACTAGTCTTGTGGGCCGGGACTTTCCACTTACCTCTCACAACACTTCAGGCACGCATCGGGGCTAGGCCTGTTAGGAGCGCGGTGTACGTGCAGGCAGGATGTGGGAGGGACAGTCCATAAGCCCAACTCTCGGAAGTGTGTATGCTTTGCAGGCAGATGTCTGCTAGACACTTTGATGGGAGCTAGGACCGAGCTACACTCTCATTGAACAAGGACGTTTGCAATGTCTGCATTGAGATCAGATACACCTGAGGAGAATCCTGTCACTTCCACATGCTCTTCACACAACCTCTTCCGGCACCTAACATAAGGATGCTGGGACCTACGTCTACGGGCAGTCAGAATGCGGGAGGGTCCTGCCCTGAACTCAGCTCGCACAAGGAAGCACGCCTACAAGCCAGCTTTCAACTAGCTGCGTTCCTCGGGCACTGAGAACGTAACAGTGTTCTAAGCCAGGAGGTACCCAGAATACCACTCCACTGCAGCTGGAGACACCCTCCAGGTCTGCTTATTCCACTTGCGTCTCACAAGCCTCTGACAAACGGCTGTGGTGCAGATGTTGGAAACTCTTTCTGCAGGCAGTGTGCAACTGTGAGGGACTGAGGGTGAGCTCAACTCTCCGAAGTAAGTTGCTTTCGGACAAGGCGTTCAGCTAGCTTCTCTCGTATGGCACTTAGGATGTCGCACCTGGCTCACACAGGAAATACTAGGAAATCGCTGGGTTGAGCTTGGATGCACTAGTCTTGTGGGCCGGGACTTTCCACTTACCTCTCACAACACTTCAGGCACGCATCGGGGCTAGGCCTGTTAGGAGCGCGGTGTACGTGCAGGCAGGATGTGGGAGGGACAGTCCATAAGCCCAACTCTCGGAAGTGTGTATGCTTTGCAGGCAGATGTCTGCTAGACACTTTGATGGGAGCTAGGACCGAGCTACACTCTCATTGAACAAGGACGTTTGCAATGTCTGCATTGAGATCAGATACACCTGAGGAGAATCCTGTCACTTCCACATGCTCTTCACACAACCTCTTCCGGCACCTAACATAAGGATGCTGGGACCTACGTCTACGGGCAGTCAGAATGCGGGAGGGTCCTGCCCTGAACTCAGCTCGCACAAGGAAGCACGCCTACAAGCCAGCTTTCAACTAGCTGCGTTCCTCGGGCACTGAGAACGTAACAGTGTTCTAAGCCAGGAGGTACCCAGAATACCACTCCACTGCAGCTGGAGACACCCTCCAGGTCTGCTTATTCCACTTGCGTCTCACAAGCCTCTGACAAACGGCTGTGGTGCAGATGTTGGAAACTCTTTCTGCAGGCAGTGTGCAACTGTGAGGGACTGAGGGTGAGCTCAACTCTCCGAAGTAAGTTGCTTTCGGACAAGGCGTTCAGCTAGCTTCTCTCGTATGGCACTTAGGATGTCGCACCTGGCTCACACAGGAAATACTAGGAAATCGCTGGGTTGAGCTTGGATGCACTAGTCTTGTGGGCCGGGACTTTCCACTTACCTCTCACAACACTTCAGGCACGCATCGGGGCTAGGCCTGTTAGGAGCGCGGTGTACGTGCAGGCAGGATGTGGGAGGGACAGTCCATAAGCCCAACTCTCGGAAGTGTGTATGCTTTGCAGGCAGATGTCTGCTAGACACTTTGATGGGAGCTAGGACCGAGCTACACTCTCATTGAACAAGGACGTTTGCAATGTCTGCATTGAGATCAGATACACCTGAGGAGAATCCTGTCACTTCCACATGCTCTTCACACAACCTCTTCCGGCACCTAACATAAGGATGCTGGGACCTACGTCTACGGGCAGTCAGAATGCGGGAGGGTCCTGCCCTGAACTCAGCTCGCACAAGGAAGCACGCCTACAAGCCAGCTTTCAACTAGCTGCGTTCCTCGGGCACTGAGAACGTAACAGTGTTCTAAGCCAGGAGGTACCCAGAATACCACTCCACTGCAGCTGGAGACACCCTCCAGGTCTGCTTATTCCACTTGCGTCTCACAAGCCTCTGACAAACGGCTGTGGTGCAGATGTTGGAAACTCTTTCTGCAGGCAGTGTGCAACTGTGAGGGACTGAGGGTGAGCTCAACTCTCCGAAGTAAGTTGCTTTCGGACAAGGCGTTCAGCTAGCTTCTCTCGTATGGCACTTAGGATGTCACACCTGGCTCACACAGGAAATATTAAGAAATCGCTAGGTTGAGCGTGGATGCACTAGTCTTGTGGGCCGGGACTTTCCACTTTCCTCTCACAACACGTCAGGCACGCATCGGGGCTAGGCCTGTTAGGAGCGCGGTGTACGTGCAGGCAGGATATGGGAGGGACAGTCCATAAGCCCAATCTCGGAAGTGTGCATGCTTTGCAGGCAGATGTCTGCTTGACACTTTGATGGGAGCTAGGACCGAGGTACACTCTCATTGAACAAGGACGTTTGCAATGTCTGCATTGAGATCAGATACACCTGAGGAGAATCCTGTCACTTCCACATTCTCTTCACACAACCTCTTCCGGCACATAACATAAGGATGCTGGGACCTACGTCTACGGGCAGTCAGAATGCGGGAGGGTCCTGCCCTGAACTCAGCTCGCACAAGGAAGCACGCCTACAAGCCAGCTTTCAACTAGCTGCGTTCCTCGGGCACTGAGAACGTAACAGTGTTCTAAGCCAGGAGGTACCCAGAATACCACTCCACTGCAGCTGGAGACACCCTCCAGGTCTGCTTATTCCACTTGCGTCTCACAAGCCTCTGACAAACGGCTGTGGTGCAGATGTTGGAAACTCTTTCTGCAGGCAGTGTGCAACTGTGAGGGACTGAGGGTGAGCTCAACTCTCCGAAGTAAGTTGCTTTCGGACAAGGCGTTCAGCTAGCTTCTCTCGTATGGCACTTAGGATGTCGCACCTGGCTCACACAGGAAATACTAGGAAATCGCTGGGTTGAGCTTGGATGCACTAGTCTTGTGGGCCGGGACTTTCCACTTACCTCTCACAACACTTCAGGCACGCATCGGGGCTAGGCCTGTTAGGAGCGCGGTGTACGTGCAGGCAGGATGTGGGAGGGACAGTCCATAAGCCCAACTCTCGGAAGTGTGTATGCTTTGCAGGCAGATGTCTGCTAGACACTTTGATGGGAGCTAGGACCGAGCTACACTCTCATTGAACAAGGACGTTTGCAATGTCTGCATTGAGATCAGATACACCTGAGGAGAATCCTGTCACTTCCACATGCTCTTCACACAACCTCTTCCGGCACCTAACATAAGGATGCTGGGACCTACGTCTACGGGCAGTCAGAATGCGGGAGGGTCCTGCCCTGAACTCAGCTCGCACAAGGAAGCACGCCTACAAGCCAGCTTTCAACTAGCTGCGTTCCTCGGGCACTGAGAACGTAACAGTGTTCTAAGCCAGGAGGTACCCAGAATACCACTCCACTGCAGCTGGAGACACCCTCCAGGTCTGCTTATTCCACTTGCGTCTCACAAGCCTCTGACAAACGGCTGTGGTGCAGATGTTGGAAACTCTTTCTGCAGGCAGTGTGCAACTGTGAGGGACTGAGGGTGAGCTCAACTCTCCGAAGTAAGTTGCTTTCGGACAAGGCGTTCAGCTAGCTTCTCTCGTATGGCACTTAGGATGTCGCACCTGGCTCACACAGGAAATACTAGGAAATCGCTGGGTTGAGCTTGGATGCACTAGTCTTGTGGGCCGGGACTTTCCACTTACCTCTCACAACACTTCAGGCACGCATCGGGGCTAGGCCTGTTAGGAGCGCGGTGTACGTGCAGGCAGGATGTGGGAGGGACAGTCCATAAGCCCAACTCTCGGAAGTGTGTATGCTTTGCAGGCAGATGTCTGCTAGACACTTTGATGGGAGCTAGGACCGAGCTACACTCTCATTGAACAAGGACGTTTGCAATGTCTGCATTGAGATCAGATACACCTGAGGAGAATCCTGTCACTTCCACATGCTCTTCACACAACCTCTTCCGGCACCTAACATAAGGATGCTGGGACCTACGTCTACGGGCAGTCAGAATGCGGGAGGGTCCTGCCCTGAACTCAGCTCGCACAAGGAAGCACGCCTACAAGCCAGCTTTCAACTAGCTGCGTTCCTCGGGCACTGAGAACGTAACAGTGTTCTAAGCCAGGAGGTACCCAGAATACCACTCCACTGCAGCTGGAGACACCCTCCAGGTCTGCTTATTCCACTTGCGTCTCACAAGCCTCTGACAAACGGCTGTGGTGCAGATGTTGGAAACTCTTTCTGCAGGCAGTGTGCAACTGTGAGGGACTGAGGGTGAGCTCAACTCTCCGAAGTAAGTTGCTTTCGGACAAGGCGTTCAGCTAGCTTCTCTCGTATGGCACTTAGGATGTCGCACCTGGCTCACACAGGAAATACTAGGAAATCGCTGGGTTGAGCTTGGATGCACTAGTCTTGTGGGCCGGGACTTTCCACTTACCTCTCACAACACTTCAGGCACGCATCGGGGCTAGGCCTGTTAGGAGCGCGGTGTACGTGCAGGCAGGATGTGGGAGGGACAGTCCATAAGCCCAACTCTCGGAAGTGTGTATGCTTTGCAGGCAGATGTCTGCTAGACACTTTGATGGGAGCTAGGACCGAGCTACACTCTCATTGAACAAGGACGTTTGCAATGTCTGCATTGAGATCAGATACACCTGAGGAGAATCCTGTCACTTCCACATGCTCTTCACACAACCTCTTCCGGCACCTAACATAAGGATGCTGGGACCTACGTCTACGGGCAGTCAGAATGCGGGAGGGTCCTGCCCTGAACTCAGCTCGCACAAGGAAGCACGCCTACAAGCCAGCTTTCAACTAGCTGCGTTCCTCGGGCACTGAGAACGTAACAGTGTTCTAAGCCAGGAGGTACCCAGAATACCACTCCACTGCAGCTGGAGACACCCTCCAGGTCTGCTTATTCCACTTGCGTCTCACAAGCCTCTGACAAACGGCTGTGGTGCAGATGTTGGAAACTCTTTCTGCAGGCAGTGTGCAACTGTGAGGGACTGAGGGTGAGCTCAACTCTCCGAAGTAAGTTGCTTTCGGACAAGGCGTTCAGCTAGCTTCTCTCGTATGGCACTTAGGATGTCGCACCTGGCTCACACAGGAAATACTAGGAAATCGCTGGGTTGAGCTTGGATGCACTAGTCTTGTGGGCCGGGACTTTCCACTTACCTCTCACAACACTTCAGGCACGCATCGGGGCTAGGCCTGTTAGGAGCGCGGTGTACGTGCAGGCAGGATGTGGGAGGGACAGTCCATAAGCCCAACTCTCGGAAGTGTGTATGCTTTGCAGGCAGATGTCTGCTAGACACTTTGATGGGAGCTAGGACCGAGCTACACTCTCATTGAACAAGGACGTTTGCAATGTCTGCATTGAGATCAGATACACCTGAGGAGAATCCTGTCACTTCCACATGCTCTTCACACAACCTCTTCCGGCACCTAACATAAGGATGCTGGGACCTACGTCTACGGGCAGTCAGAATGCGGGAGGGTCCTGCCCTGAACTCAGCTCGCACAAGGAAGCACGCCTACAAGCCAGCTTTCAACTAGCTGCGTTCCTCGGGCACTGAGAACGTAACAGTGTTCTAAGCCAGGAGGTACCCAGAATACCACTCCACTGCAGCTGGAGACACCCTCCAGGTCTGCTTATTCCACTTGCGTCTCACAAGCCTCTGACAAACGGCTGTGGTGCAGATGTTGGAAACTCTTTCTGCAGGCAGTGTGCAACTGTGAGGGACTGAGGGTGAGCTCAACTCTCCGAAGTAAGTTGCTTTCGGACAAGGCGTTCAGCTAGCTTCTCTCGTATGGCACTTAGGATGTCGCACCTGGCTCACACAGGAAATACTAGGAAATCGCTGGGTTGAGCTTGGATGCACTAGTCTTGTGGGCCGGGACTTTCCACTTACCTCTCACAACACTTCAGGCACGCATCGGGGCTAGGCCTGTTAGGAGCGCGGTGTACGTGCAGGCAGGATGTGGGAGGGACAGTCCATAAGCCCAACTCTCGGAAGTGTGTATGCTTTGCAGGCAGATGTCTGCTAGACACTTTGATGGGAGCTAGGACCGAGCTACACTCTCATTGAACAAGGACGTTTGCAATGTCTGCATTGAGATCAGATACACCTGAGGAGAATCCTGTCACTTCCACATGCTCTTCACACAACCTCTTCCGGCACCTAACATAAGGATGCTGGGACCTACGTCTACGGGCAGTCAGAATGCGGGAGGGTCCTGCCCTGAACTCAGCTCGCACAAGGAAGCACGCCTACAAGCCAGCTTTCAACTAGCTGCGTTCCTCGGGCACTGAGAACGTAACAGTGTTCTAAGCCAGGAGGTACCCAGAATACCACTCCACTGCAGCTGGAGACACCCTCCAGGTCTGCTTATTCCACTTGCGTCTCACAAGCCTCTGACAAACGGCTGTGGTGCAGATGTTGGAAACTCTTTCTGCAGGCAGTGTGCAACTGTGAGGGACTGAGGGTGAGCTCAACTCTCCGAAGTAAGTTGCTTTCGGACAAGGCGTTCAGCTAGCTTCTCTCGTATGGCACTTAGGATGTCGCACCTGGCTCACACAGGAAATACTAGGAAATCGCTGGGTTGAGCTTGGATGCACTAGTCTTGTGGGCCGGGACTTTCCACTTACCTCTCACAACACTTCAGGCACGCATCGGGGCTAGGCCTGTTAGGAGCGCGGTGTACGTGCAGGCAGGATGTGGGAGGGACAGTCCATAAGCCCAACTCTCGGAAGTGTGTATGCTTTGCAGGCAGATGTCTGCTAGACACTTTGATGGGAGCTAGGACCGAGCTACACTCTCATTGAACAAGGACGTTTGCAATGTCTGCATTGAGATCAGATACACCTGAGGAGAATCCTGTCACTTCCACATGCTCTTCACACAACCTCTTCCGGCACCTAACATAAGGATGCTGGGACCTACGTCTACGGGCAGTCAGAATGCGGGAGGGTCCTGCCCTGAACTCAGCTCGCACAAGGAAGCACGCCTACAAGCCAGCTTTCAACTAGCTGCGTTCCTCGGGCACTGAGAACGTAACAGTGTTCTAAGCCAGGAGGTACCCAGAATACCACTCCACTGCAGCTGGAGACACCCTCCAGGTCTGCTTATTCCACTTGCGTCTCACAAGCCTCTGACAAACGGCTGTGGTGCAGATGTTGGAAACTCTTTCTGCAGGCAGTGTGCAACTGTGAGGGACTGAGGGTGAGCTCAACTCTCCGAAGTAAGTTGCTTTCGGACAAGGCGTTCAGCTAGCTTCTCTCGTATGGCACTTAGGATGTCGCACCTGGCTCACACAGGAAATACTAGGAAATCGCTGGGTTGAGCTTGGATGCACTAGTCTTGTGGGCCGGGACTTTCCACTTACCTCTCACAACACTTCAGGCACGCATCGGGGCTAGGCCTGTTAGGAGCGCGGTGTACGTGCAGGCAGGATGTGGGAGGGACAGTCCATAAGCCCAACTCTCGGAAGTGTGTATGCTTTGCAGGCAGATGTCTGCTAGACACTTTGATGGGAGCTAGGACCGAGCTACACTCTCATTGAACAAGGACGTTTGCAATGTCTGCATTGAGATCAGATACACCTGAGGAGAATCCTGTCACTTCCACATGCTCTTCACACAACCTCTTCCGGCACCTAACATAAGGATGCTGGGACCTACGTCTACGGGCAGTCAGAATGCGGGAGGGTCCTGCCCTGAACTCAGCTCGCACAAGGAAGCACGCCTACAAGCCAGCTTTCAACTAGCTGCGTTCCTCGGGCACTGAGAACGTAACAGTGTTCTAAGCCAGGAGGTACCCAGAATACCACTCCACTGCAGCTGGAGACACCCTCCAGGTCTGCTTATTCCACTTGCGTCTCACAAGCCTCTGACAAACGGCTGTGGTGCAGATGTTGGAAACTCTTTCTGCAGGCAGTGTGCAACTGTGAGGGACTGAGGGTGAGCTCAACTCTCCGAAGTAAGTTGCTTTCGGACAAGGCGTTCAGCTAGCTTCTCTCGTATGGCACTTAGGATGTCGCACCTGGCTCACACAGGAAATACTAGGAAATCGCTGGGTTGAGCTTGGATGCACTAGTCTTGTGGGCCGGGACTTTCCACTTACCTCTCACAACACTTCAGGCACGCATCGGGGCTAGGCCTGTTAGGAGCGCGGTGTACGTGCAGGCAGGATGTGGGAGGGACAGTCCATAAGCCCAACTCTCGGAAGTGTGTATGCTTTGCAGGCAGATGTCTGCTAGACACTTTGATGGGAGCTAGGACCGAGCTACACTCTCATTGAACAAGGACGTTTGCAATGTCTGCATTGAGATCAGATACACCTGAGGAGAATCCTGTCACTTCCACATGCTCTTCACACAACCTCTTCCGGCACCTAACATAAGGATGCTGGGACCTACGTCTACGGGCAGTCAGAATGCGGGAGGGTCCTGCCCTGAACTCAGCTCGCACAAGGAAGCACGCCTACAAGCCAGCTTTCAACTAGCTGCGTTCCTCGGGCACTGAGAACGTAACAGTGTTCTAAGCCAGGAGGTACCCAGAATACCACTCCACTGCAGCTGGAGACACCCTCCAGGTCTGCTTATTCCACTTGCGTCTCACAAGCCTCTGACAAACGGCTGTGGTGCAGATGTTGGAAACTCTTTCTGCAGGCAGTGTGCAACTGTGAGGGACTGAGGGTGAGCTCAACTCTCCGAAGTAAGTTGCTTTCGGACAAGGCGTTCAGCTAGCTTCTCTCGTATGGCACTTAGGATGTCGCACCTGGCTCACACAGGAAATACTAGGAAATCGCTGGGTTGAGCTTGGATGCACTAGTCTTGTGGGCCGGGACTTTCCACTTACCTCTCACAACACTTCAGGCACGCATCGGGGCTAGGCCTGTTAGGAGCGCGGTGTACGTGCAGGCAGGATGTGGGAGGGACAGTCCATAAGCCCAACTCTCGGAAGTGTGTATGCTTTGCAGGCAGATGTCTGCTAGACACTTTGATGGGAGCTAGGACCGAGCTACACTCTCATTGAACAAGGACGTTTGCAATGTCTGCATTGAGATCAGATACACCTGAGGAGAATCCTGTCACTTCCACATGCTCTTCACACAACCTCTTCCGGCACCTAACATAAGGATGCTGGGACCTACGTCTACGGGCAGTCAGAATGCGGGAGGGTCCTGCCCTGAACTCAGCTCGCACAAGGAAGCACGCCTACAAGCCAGCTTTCAACTAGCTGCGTTCCTCGGGCACTGAGAACGTAACAGTGTTCTAAGCCAGGAGGTACCCAGAATACCACTCCACTGCAGCTGGAGACACCCTCCAGGTCTGCTTATTCCACTTGCGTCTCACAAGCCTCTGACAAACGGCTGTGGTGCAGATGTTGGAAACTCTTTCTGCAGGCAGTGTGCAACTGTGAGGGACTGAGGGTGAGCTCAACTCTCCGAAGTAAGTTGCTTTCGGACAAGGCGTTCAGCTAGCTTCTCTCGTATGGCACTTAGGATGTCGCACCTGGCTCACACAGGAAATACTAGGAAATCGCTGGGTTGAGCTTGGATGCACTAGTCTTGTGGGCCGGGACTTTCCACTTACCTCTCACAACACTTCAGGCACGCATCGGGGCTAGGCCTGTTAGGAGCGCGGTGTACGTGCAGGCAGGATGTGGGAGGGACAGTCCATAAGCCCAACTCTCGGAAGTGTGTATGCTTTGCAGGCAGATGTCTGCTAGACACTTTGATGGGAGCTAGGACCGAGCTACACTCTCATTGAACAAGGACGTTTGCAATGTCTGCATTGAGATCAGATACACCTGAGGAGAATCCTGTCACTTCCACATGCTCTTCACACAACCTCTTCCGGCACCTAACATAAGGATGCTGGGACCTACGTCTACGGGCAGTCAGAATGCGGGAGGGTCCTGCCCTGAACTCAGCTCGCACAAGGAAGCACGCCTACAAGCCAGCTTTCAACTAGCTGCGTTCCTCGGGCACTGAGAACGTAACAGTGTTCTAAGCCAGGAGGTACCCAGAATACCACTCCACTGCAGCTGGAGACACCCTCCAGGTCTGCTTATTCCACTTGCGTCTCACAAGCCTCTGACAAACGGCTGTGGTGCAGATGTTGGAAACTCTTTCTGCAGGCAGTGTGCAACTGTGAGGGACTGAGGGTGAGCTCAACTCTCCGAAGTAAGTTGCTTTCGGACAAGGCGTTCAGCTAGCTTCTCTCGTATGGCACTTAGGATGTCGCACCTGGCTCACACAGGAAATACTAGGAAATCGCTGGGTTGAGCTTGGATGCACTAGTCTTGTGGGCCGGGACTTTCCACTTACCTCTCACAACACTTCAGGCACGCATCGGGGCTAGGCCTGTTAGGAGCGCGGTGTACGTGCAGGCAGGATGTGGGAGGGACAGTCCATAAGCCCAACTCTCGGAAGTGTGTATGCTTTGCAGGCAGATGTCTGCTAGACACTTTGATGGGAGCTAGGACCGAGCTACACTCTCATTGAACAAGGACGTTTGCAATGTCTGCATTGAGATCAGATACACCTGAGGAGAATCCTGTCACTTCCACATGCTCTTCACACAACCTCTTCCGGCACCTAACATAAGGATGCTGGGACCTACGTCTACGGGCAGTCAGAATGCGGGAGGGTCCTGCCCTGAACTCAGCTCGCACAAGGAAGCACGCCTACAAGCCAGCTTTCAACTAGCTGCGTTCCTCGGGCACTGAGAACGTAACAGTGTTCTAAGCCAGGAGGTACCCAGAATACCACTCCACTGCAGCTGGAGACACCCTCCAGGTCTGCTTATTCCACTTGCGTCTCACAAGCCTCTGACAAACGGCTGTGGTGCAGATGTTGGAAACTCTTTCTGCAGGCAGTGTGCAACTGTGAGGGACTGAGGGTGAGCTCAACTCTCCGAAGTAAGTTGCTTTCGGACAAGGCGTTCAGCTAGCTTCTCTCGTATGGCACTTAGGATGTCGCACCTGGCTCACACAGGAAATACTAGGAAATCGCTGGGTTGAGCTTGGATGCACTAGTCTTGTGGGCCGGGACTTTCCACTTACCTCTCACAACACTTCAGGCACGCATCGGGGCTAGGCCTGTTAGGAGCGCGGTGTACGTGCAGGCAGGATGTGGGAGGGACAGTCCATAAGCCCAACTCTCGGAAGTGTGTATGCTTTGCAGGCAGATGTCTGCTAGACACTTTGATGGGAGCTAGGACCGAGCTACACTCTCATTGAACAAGGACGTTTGCAATGTCTGCATTGAGATCAGATACACCTGAGGAGAATCCTGTCACTTCCACATGCTCTTCACACAACCTCTTCCGGCACCTAACATAAGGATGCTGGGACCTACGTCTACGGGCAGTCAGAATGCGGGAGGGTCCTGCCCTGAACTCAGCTCGCACAAGGAAGCACGCCTACAAGCCAGCTTTCAACTAGCTGCGTTCCTCGGGCACTGAGAACGTAACAGTGTTCTAAGCCAGGAGGTACCCAGAATACCACTCCACTGCAGCTGGAGACACCCTCCAGGTCTGCTTATTCCACTTGCGTCTCACAAGCCTCTGACAAACGGCTGTGGTGCAGATGTTGGAAACTCTTTCTGCAGGCAGTGTGCAACTGTGAGGGACTGAGGGTGAGCTCAACTCTCCGAAGTAAGTTGCTTTCGGACAAGGCGTTCAGCTAGCTTCTCTCGTATGGCACTTAGGATGTCGCACCTGGCTCACACAGGAAATACTAGGAAATCGCTGGGTTGAGCTTGGATGCACTAGTCTTGTGGGCCGGGACTTTCCACTTACCTCTCACAACACTTCAGGCACGCATCGGGGCTAGGCCTGTTAGGAGCGCGGTGTACGTGCAGGCAGGATGTGGGAGGGACAGTCCATAAGCCCAACTCTCGGAAGTGTGTATGCTTTGCAGGCAGATGTCTGCTAGACACTTTGATGGGAGCTAGGACCGAGCTACACTCTCATTGAACAAGGACGTTTGCAATGTCTGCATTGAGATCAGATACACCTGAGGAGAATCCTGTCACTTCCACATGCTCTTCACACAACCTCTTCCGGCACCTAACATAAGGATGCTGGGACCTACGTCTACGGGCAGTCAGAATGCGGGAGGGTCCTGCCCTGAACTCAGCTCGCACAAGGAAGCACGCCTACAAGCCAGCTTTCAACTAGCTGCGTTCCTCGGGCACTGAGAACGTAACAGTGTTCTAAGCCAGGAGGTACCCAGAATACCACTCCACTGCAGCTGGAGACACCCTCCAGGTCTGCTTATTCCACTTGCGTCTCACAAGCCTCTGACAAACGGCTGTGGTGCAGATGTTGGAAACTCTTTCTGCAGGCAGTGTGCAACTGTGAGGGACTGAGGGTGAGCTCAACTCTCCGAAGTAAGTTGCTTTCGGACAAGGCGTTCAGCTAGCTTCTCTCGTATGGCACTTAGGATGTCGCACCTGGCTCACACAGGAAATACTAGGAAATCGCTGGGTTGAGCTTGGATGCACTAGTCTTGTGGGCCGGGACTTTCCACTTACCTCTCACAACACTTCAGGCACGCATCGGGGCTAGGCCTGTTAGGAGCGCGGTGTACGTGCAGGCAGGATGTGGGAGGGACAGTCCATAAGCCCAACTCTCGGAAGTGTGTATGCTTTGCAGGCAGATGTCTGCTAGACACTTTGATGGGAGCTAGGACCGAGCTACACTCTCATTGAACAAGGACGTTTGCAATGTCTGCATTGAGATCAGATACACCTGAGGAGAATCCTGTCACTTCCACATGCTCTTCACACAACCTCTTCCGGCACCTAACATAAGGATGCTGGGACCTACGTCTACGGGCAGTCAGAATGCGGGAGGGTCCTGCCCTGAACTCAGCTCGCACAAGGAAGCACGCCTACAAGCCAGCTTTCAACTAGCTGCGTTCCTCGGGCACTGAGAACGTAACAGTGTTCTAAGCCAGGAGGTACCCAGAATACCACTCCACTGCAGCTGGAGACACCCTCCAGGTCTGCTTATTCCACTTGCGTCTCACAAGCCTCTGACAAACGGCTGTGGTGCAGATGTTGGAAACTCTTTCTGCAGGCAGTGTGCAACTGTGAGGGACTGAGGGTGAGCTCAACTCTCCGAAGTAAGTTGCTTTCGGACAAGGCGTTCAGCTAGCTTCTCTCGTATGGCACTTAGGATGTCGCACCTGGCTCACACAGGAAATACTAGGAAATCGCTGGGTTGAGCTTGGATGCACTAGTCTTGTGGGCCGGGACTTTCCACTTACCTCTCACAACACTTCAGGCACGCATCGGGGCTAGGCCTGTTAGGAGCGCGGTGTACGTGCAGGCAGGATGTGGGAGGGACAGTCCATAAGCCCAACTCTCGGAAGTGTGTATGCTTTGCAGGCAGATGTCTGCTAGACACTTTGATGGGAGCTAGGACCGAGCTACACTCTCATTGAACAAGGACGTTTGCAATGTCTGCATTGAGATCAGATACACCTGAGGAGAATCCTGTCACTTCCACATGCTCTTCACACAACCTCTTCCGGCACCTAACATAAGGATGCTGGGACCTACGTCTACGGGCAGTCAGAATGCGGGAGGGTCCTGCCCTGAACTCAGCTCGCACAAGGAAGCACGCCTACAAGCCAGCTTTCAACTAGCTGCGTTCCTCGGGCACTGAGAACGTAACAGTGTTCTAAGCCAGGAGGTACCCAGAATACCACTCCACTGCAGCTGGAGACACCCTCCAGGTCTGCTTATTCCACTTGCGTCTCACAAGCCTCTGACAAACGGCTGTGGTGCAGATGTTGGAAACTCTTTCTGCAGGCAGTGTGCAACTGTGAGGGACTGAGGGTGAGCTCAACTCTCCGAAGTAAGTTGCTTTCGGACAAGGCGTTCAGCTAGCTTCTCTCGTATGGCACTTAGGATGTCGCACCTGGCTCACACAGGAAATACTAGGAAATCGCTGGGTTGAGCTTGGATGCACTAGTCTTGTGGGCCGGGACTTTCCACTTACCTCTCACAACACTTCAGGCACGCATCGGGGCTAGGCCTGTTAGGAGCGCGGTGTACGTGCAGGCAGGATGTGGGAGGGACAGTCCATAAGCCCAACTCTCGGAAGTGTGTATGCTTTGCAGGCAGATGTCTGCTAGACACTTTGATGGGAGCTAGGACCGAGCTACACTCTCATTGAACAAGGACGTTTGCAATGTCTGCATTGAGATCAGATACACCTGAGGAGAATCCTGTCACTTCCACATGCTCTTCACACAACCTCTTCCGGCACCTAACATAAGGATGCTGGGACCTACGTCTACGGGCAGTCAGAATGCGGGAGGGTCCTGCCCTGAACTCAGCTCGCACAAGGAAGCACGCCTACAAGCCAGCTTTCAACTAGCTGCGTTCCTCGGGCACTGAGAACGTAACAGTGTTCTAAGCCAGGAGGTACCCAGAATACCACTCCACTGCAGCTGGAGACACCCTCCAGGTCTGCTTATTCCACTTGCGTCTCACAAGCCTCTGACAAACGGCTGTGGTGCAGATGTTGGAAACTCTTTCTGCAGGCAGTGTGCAACTGTGAGGGACTGAGGGTGAGCTCAACTCTCCGAAGTAAGTTGCTTTCGGACAAGGCGTTCAGCTAGCTTCTCTCGTATGGCACTTAGGATGTCGCACCTGGCTCACACAGGAAATACTAGGAAATCGCTGGGTTGAGCTTGGATGCACTAGTCTTGTGGGCCGGGACTTTCCACTTACCTCTCACAACACTTCAGGCACGCATCGGGGCTAGGCCTGTTAGGAGCGCGGTGTACGTGCAGGCAGGATGTGGGAGGGACAGTCCATAAGCCCAACTCTCGGAAGTGTGTATGCTTTGCAGGCAGATGTCTGCTAGACACTTTGATGGGAGCTAGGACCGAGCTACACTCTCATTGAACAAGGACGTTTGCAATGTCTGCATTGAGATCAGATACACCTGAGGAGAATCCTGTCACTTCCACATGCTCTTCACACAACCTCTTCCGGCACCTAACATAAGGATGCTGGGACCTACGTCTACGGGCAGTCAGAATGCGGGAGGGTCCTGCCCTGAACTCAGCTCGCACAAGGAAGCACGCCTACAAGCCAGCTTTCAACTAGCTGCGTTCCTCGGGCACTGAGAACGTAACAGTGTTCTAAGCCAGGAGGTACCCAGAATACCACTCCACTGCAGCTGGAGACACCCTCCAGGTCTGCTTATTCCACTTGCGTCTCACAAGCCTCTGACAAACGGCTGTGGTGCAGATGTTGGAAACTCTTTCTGCAGGCAGTGTGCAACTGTGAGGGACTGAGGGTGAGCTCAACTCTCCGAAGTAAGTTGCTTTCGGACAAGGCGTTCAGCTAGCTTCTCTCGTATGGCACTTAGGATGTCGCACCTGGCTCACACAGGAAATACTAGGAAATCGCTGGGTTGAGCTTGGATGCACTAGTCTTGTGGGCCGGGACTTTCCACTTACCTCTCACAACACTTCAGGCACGCATCGGGGCTAGGCCTGTTAGGAGCGCGGTGTACGTGCAGGCAGGATGTGGGAGGGACAGTCCATAAGCCCAACTCTCGGAAGTGTGTATGCTTTGCAGGCAGATGTCTGCTAGACACTTTGATGGGAGCTAGGACCGAGCTACACTCTCATTGAACAAGGACGTTTGCAATGTCTGCATTGAGATCAGATACACCTGAGGAGAATCCTGTCACTTCCACATGCTCTTCACACAACCTCTTCCGGCACCTAACATAAGGATGCTGGGACCTACGTCTACGGGCAGTCAGAATGCGGGAGGGTCCTGCCCTGAACTCAGCTCGCACAAGGAAGCACGCCTACAAGCCAGCTTTCAACTAGCTGCGTTCCTCGGGCACTGAGAACGTAACAGTGTTCTAAGCCAGGAGGTACCCAGAATACCACTCCACTGCAGCTGGAGACACCCTCCAGGTCTGCTTATTCCACTTGCGTCTCACAAGCCTCTGACAAACGGCTGTGGTGCAGATGTTGGAAACTCTTTCTGCAGGCAGTGTGCAACTGTGAGGGACTGAGGGTGAGCTCAACTCTCCGAAGTAAGTTGCTTTCGGACAAGGCGTTCAGCTAGCTTCTCTCGTATGGCACTTAGGATGTCGCACCTGGCTCACACAGGAAATACTAGGAAATCGCTGGGTTGAGCTTGGATGCACTAGTCTTGTGGGCCGGGACTTTCCACTTACCTCTCACAACACTTCAGGCACGCATCGGGGCTAGGCCTGTTAGGAGCGCGGTGTACGTGCAGGCAGGATGTGGGAGGGACAGTCCATAAGCCCAACTCTCGGAAGTGTGTATGCTTTGCAGGCAGATGTCTGCTAGACACTTTGATGGGAGCTAGGACCGAGCTACACTCTCATTGAACAAGGACGTTTGCAATGTCTGCATTGAGATCAGATACACCTGAGGAGAATCCTGTCACTTCCACATGCTCTTCACACAACCTCTTCCGGCACCTAACATAAGGATGCTGGGACCTACGTCTACGGGCAGTCAGAATGCGGGAGGGTCCTGCCCTGAACTCAGCTCGCACAAGGAAGCACGCCTACAAGCCAGCTTTCAACTAGCTGCGTTCCTCGGGCACTGAGAACGTAACAGTGTTCTAAGCCAGGAGGTACCCAGAATACCACTCCACTGCAGCTGGAGACACCCTCCAGGTCTGCTTATTCCACTTGCGTCTCACAAGCCTCTGACAAACGGCTGTGGTGCAGATGTTGGAAACTCTTTCTGCAGGCAGTGTGCAACTGTGAGGGACTGAGGGTGAGCTCAACTCTCCGAAGTAAGTTGCTTTCGGACAAGGCGTTCAGCTAGCTTCTCTCGTATGGCACTTAGGATGTCGCACCTGGCTCACACAGGAAATACTAGGAAATCGCTGGGTTGAGCTTGGATGCACTAGTCTTGTGGGCCGGGACTTTCCACTTACCTCTCACAACACTTCAGGCACGCATCGGGGCTAGGCCTGTTAGGAGCGCGGTGTACGTGCAGGCAGGATGTGGGAGGGACAGTCCATAAGCCCAACTCTCGGAAGTGTGTATGCTTTGCAGGCAGATGTCTGCTAGACACTTTGATGGGAGCTAGGACCGAGCTACACTCTCATTGAACAAGGACGTTTGCAATGTCTGCATTGAGATCAGATACACCTGAGGAGAATCCTGTCACTTCCACATGCTCTTCACACAACCTCTTCCGGCACCTAACATAAGGATGCTGGGACCTACGTCTACGGGCAGTCAGAATGCGGGAGGGTCCTGCCCTGAACTCAGCTCGCACAAGGAAGCACGCCTACAAGCCAGCTTTCAACTAGCTGCGTTCCTCGGGCACTGAGAACGTAACAGTGTTCTAAGCCAGGAGGTACCCAGAATACCACTCCACTGCAGCTGGAGACACCCTCCAGGTCTGCTTATTCCACTTGCGTCTCACAAGCCTCTGACAAACGGCTGTGGTGCAGATGTTGGAAACTCTTTCTGCAGGCAGTGTGCAACTGTGAGGGACTGAGGGTGAGCTCAACTCTCCGAAGTAAGTTGCTTTCGGACAAGGCGTTCAGCTAGCTTCTCTCGTATGGCACTTAGGATGTCGCACCTGGCTCACACAGGAAATACTAGGAAATCGCTGGGTTGAGCTTGGATGCACTAGTCTTGTGGGCCGGGACTTTCCACTTACCTCTCACAACACTTCAGGCACGCATCGGGGCTAGGCCTGTTAGGAGCGCGGTGTACGTGCAGGCAGGATGTGGGAGGGACAGTCCATAAGCCCAACTCTCGGAAGTGTGTATGCTTTGCAGGCAGATGTCTGCTAGACACTTTGATGGGAGCTAGGACCGAGCTACACTCTCATTGAACAAGGACGTTTGCAATGTCTGCATTGAGATCAGATACACCTGAGGAGAATCCTGTCACTTCCACATGCTCTTCACACAACCTCTTCCGGCACCTAACATAAGGATGCTGGGACCTACGTCTACGGGCAGTCAGAATGCGGGAGGGTCCTGCCCTGAACTCAGCTCGCACAAGGAAGCACGCCTACAAGCCAGCTTTCAACTAGCTGCGTTCCTCGGGCACTGAGAACGTAACAGTGTTCTAAGCCAGGAGGTACCCAGAATACCACTCCACTGCAGCTGGAGACACCCTCCAGGTCTGCTTATTCCACTTGCGTCTCACAAGCCTCTGACAAACGGCTGTGGTGCAGATGTTGGAAACTCTTTCTGCAGGCAGTGTGCAACTGTGAGGGACTGAGGGTGAGCTCAACTCTCCGAAGTAAGTTGCTTTCGGACAAGGCGTTCAGCTAGCTTCTCTCGTATGGCACTTAGGATGTCGCACCTGGCTCACACAGGAAATACTAGGAAATCGCTGGGTTGAGCTTGGATGCACTAGTCTTGTGGGCCGGGACTTTCCACTTACCTCTCACAACACTTCAGGCACGCATCGGGGCTAGGCCTGTTAGGAGCGCGGTGTACGTGCAGGCAGGATGTGGGAGGGACAGTCCATAAGCCCAACTCTCGGAAGTGTGTATGCTTTGCAGGCAGATGTCTGCTAGACACTTTGATGGGAGCTAGGACCGAGCTACACTCTCATTGAACAAGGACGTTTGCAATGTCTGCATTGAGATCAGATACACCTGAGGAGAATCCTGTCACTTCCACATGCTCTTCACACAACCTCTTCCGGCACCTAACATAAGGATGCTGGGACCTACGTCTACGGGCAGTCAGAATGCGGGAGGGTCCTGCCCTGAACTCAGCTCGCACAAGGAAGCACGCCTACAAGCCAGCTTTCAACTAGCTGCGTTCCTCGGGCACTGAGAACGTAACAGTGTTCTAAGCCAGGAGGTACCCAGAATACCACTCCACTGCAGCTGGAGACACCCTCCAGGTCTGCTTATTCCACTTGCGTCTCACAAGCCTCTGACAAACGGCTGTGGTGCAGATGTTGGAAACTCTTTCTGCAGGCAGTGTGCAACTGTGAGGGACTGAGGGTGAGCTCAACTCTCCGAAGTAAGTTGCTTTCGGACAAGGCGTTCAGCTAGCTTCTCTCGTATGGCACTTAGGATGTAGCACCTGGCTCACACAGGAAATACTAGGAAATCGCTGGGTTGAGCTTGGATGCACTAGTCTTGTGGGCCGGGACTTTCCACTTACCTCTCACAACACTT